>NW_022436965.1:24330006-24386134 GCF_009761245.1 Sapajus apella
CCTGGGTTTAGGCAATTCTCCTGCCTCAGCCTCCTGAGTAGCTGGGATTACAGGCACGCACCACCATGCCCAGCTAATGTTTTGTATTTTTAGTAGAGACGGGGTTTCACCATGTTGACCAGGATGGTCTCGATCTCTTGACCTTGTGATCCACCCACCTCGGCCTCCCAAAGTGCTAGGATTATAGGCGTGAGCCACCACGCCCGGCCCAACAACGGACTTTCTTTTACTGAGAAATTCTACTTTCCATTTTTCTGTGTTCAGGGTGCCATATTGAACTTCACCAAAGCCCTAAAAATTACAGTCTTTGGAGCTATTTTGTCAGCCGTATTTCCCTAAAATGTATTTTTCCTAGCTAGCCCAGGCTGGGTGTCTCTTTCTGTCATTGTTTTCTTATGAGCCCATTTGCAAGGACAGGGTCTAATTCTGTGTTCTTTAGAGCACCTTTCATCCTGTTGTTGATTAACACTAAATAATAATGATGTTTATAATAATGGCTGTCAATCATAACCATAACCATCATCCCCATAAATAAGATTTCCCACTGATGGTTTCTGGAAGCCAGTAGATATACAACGATCATATCAGTTTGGCGATCACCTACTAAAACCAAAACTGAGTTAGGCATTTACAATGAGCAAGTGTATCATACGTAACGTGCCAAAAGTGGGGATTAATAAATGGTTCCTCTTCTCCTTTAAAAAAAAAAAAAAAAAAGAAGGCTCTCCCACCGTCACCATCTAGCCAGGTGACTAACCTTGTTTTCCATTACAACTACTCAGTCTTAGCTTGAAGAGCCATCACTCATGTCATCCTCAACTGCTTCACGGCCAGCTTGCCACCATGGGACCACTACTGAAAGCTGCCCTACTACTGCCCACTCGGCTCACCAGAGCAATTTGCCAAGGGCTCTGATCACGGTTTCCAGGGATTTTTAGAGAGAATCAAGCCCAAGTTCATGGGGTTGTACAAGGGACGTTCTCCACAATAACTTCATTCCACGGAAGGGAACTTTGCAAAGCAGAAATCCCATTTTTTGTAGAGTAAGGATATTCTTAGGAATCAAAAAGCTCTCTGCTAATAGAAAGAATACAACATAACTCTGGGCTCAGACATGGCACTATCTTAAAGTCTGTTAAGACTCTAAATTCCAATCTTAAACTATAGACTGTAAGAGAGATGATACACAAGAATGAATAAAACCCATGTTCTTTTGTCTTCACGTTCAAGACACTTGAGTGAAGACAGTATAATGAAAAGGGCTCTGGAGGGAGACATGTTTCATTTCTGCCACTTATTAGTTAATCACCGTTCTGGGCCTCAGTGTCCTGATCTATAAAATTAAATATTTGGAGTAGATCTGTGCTGTCTAGTAAGGTTGCCACTAGCCACTGTGGCTACTGGGCACTTAATGTGGCTGGTCTAAAATGGTAAAATACATGCCAAATTGTGAAAACTTAGGATAAAAAAGAACATAAAATACCTCATTAACATGTTTTCTGTTGATTACATGTTGAAATAATATTCTGAATATATTGGAATGTTTTATTAAAATTAATTTCACCTTTTTTTAACTTTTCTTAATATGGCAATTAAAAATTTTAAATTTTCTACTTAAAGAATCTCTCTTTTTCTCAGTGCTGGACTAAATGATCTCAAGTCTATGTTGTAGCATTAACATTCTGTGTTTCATCTTGTGCTTCTGAGTGATCTTCCTACAGCAAGTTAGAAGGAGAATTTAAATCTTGTCTTTATAGAGGCTCAACATCTTTATCTCTAAAATGGGGATAATGCCACCTTTGATGTAAGATGAAATGGGAAAGTGACATGAAATTAATAAAGTGCTGTAGAAATTAAGTTATTATAATAATCACACTATGCTATTCATTCCCAGGAGGTTCTACCAAGAAACAGCAATGTGGAATGACAGGTGAAAGAAGGCTAAAGTGGGAAAAGTGAAGCTTCTCCCAAAGGAAGAAAACATCAGCTTCACCTTAAAGTTTCCAAGCTTATAGGCATGAATGAACTCTGAGAGAATCAGGAGCTGAATCTCTCGAGAGCAAGAGATTCTCAGAACAGTCATGCAGAGCCATGGAAGAAACGGAGATAATAACAGTAAGTGCCTGCATTATGTGTGAAAAGCGCCTTGGTCCCCAAGCACAAGGCACTTTATACTTTACAAGAAACACAAGGTGTGTTTTTAACTTAGTGAAAACTAAAAAAGAAAGAAAAAAAACAGAGCAATATTGTTGCAGATTTTTGGCTATTATTTTATTATTTTCCTATTCTCCCTCACCTGCCACAACCAAATACCCACAGTTTTACAGATGAAAACAAAACAAAACAGAGGCTTTGACAAGTAAAGTAACTTGCCCTGGGCTGTGCAGCTGGGAACCACTGAAGCTGGGATTGACACCCATGACTCTCTCTAATTATTTTTCTCATCAGGTAAAAGGGAAGAGAGTAGGGGGCAGACACAATATTTCTAACCTTTTGGGGGCATAGCTTAATTCTTCGGAAGTAACCTTGGCACCTGGGGTCCACCTAACATTTGAAAAACAGAAGTGCTACCACAGCAACCCACCAGCAGTCAAAATCCAACAATAAAATGATGTCTGGATCTATAAAGTGATAAGTTGGATTAAAAAGGAATCTAAGGGTTTGCCAGGCATGGTGGCTCATGCCTGCAAGGCCAGCACTTTGGGAGGTTGAGGCAGGCAGATCACTTGAGCCCAGGAGTTTGGGACAAGCCTGGGCAATGTGGCAAAATCCCATCTCTACTGAAAATACAAAAGTTAGCCGCACACACCCGTAATGCCAACTACTTGGGAGGCTGAGGCATGAGAATCCCTTGAACCCGGGAGACAGAGGTTGCAGTGAGCCAAGATCGCAGCACTGCACTCCAGCCTGGGCTACAGAACAAGAGTCTGTCCCCGACTACCCCCACAAAAAAAGAATCTATAATAGGATGGTGTGCTACAAATGCTGGGAAAGTATAGCTCCCAAGTTCCCATTGTGGGGAAAGGGAGAGAGCAACCTGTCACAGGTGCGTGCTCACGATAGGAAACGCAGGGGGCAGTCTTCATCCTCAGCAAGGCAAGCGGGTGGGAGACTGGGTATGCTGCAGGAAGCAGCAAAGACTCTGCTCAGGAGGGATGGGTGGGAGGGAGGGGATACAAAGCCTGAGGAGCAACAATCCCTGACCCCTGGCTAGCCACATGTGGTCACAGATCCTGTACTGCTTTCTAACTTACCGTGTGTGGAGGTGCCACACCAATTCCAGCAAGGCCATTCCCTTTCATTCCCCCTGGTCCAGGCTAGACTCTGCCCCAAAGCCTCTGTGGCCAGGGCCAGCACCCTCAGACTCTGCTCACACGCTGCTGCTCCTCCTCAGTGACAACGAGAAATGGTAATCACAACTGTGGCCTCAACTTCTCCTTTCCTTTCTCAACAGACCATCAACTTTGCAGATCCTTGAGAATTAAATGGCCTAACAGGGATGATCTTAACTTTGGAAAGCTGAGCAACTAGGCAAATTTGCAGCAATAGAAGCTGCTTTGTGATTTCCCTTAAACTCAACCGAAATGGTTGGCAAAGAGGTTTACACGTCAAAGCTAAGTGTTTCAATTTCCTTTCCTAGGACAATCACTGGGATGAACCTCATCCAGACTCTCACACTCAAACCATGAGCCCTGTGAGGATCTCACATGCCAAGACTGAATTGCTGTCACCCTCTCTTAAAACCACAGACTTGAACATAACTTGAACAAAGACCCTCCTCCCCAGCCTCCCTCCAGCTTCCCAACCCCCACCTGCTTCGTCTGCCTTTCCCCCCAGCCACATTAACTACTCAGAAACACAGTCACTCCACTCTAGAGTTACTCAGGAATCACATTCTTAGAATAACTCATCAATTATACCTGTCAACTTGCCAAAAGTGCCACAGGGGAGGTGGAAAGTCTAGACTGTAACGAACTGCAGTAGCACCCCTATTCACAGAAGGCCCCAACTTTGCAAATGCCTTTACAGGCTCACAAGAAACAAGAATCTAAGGAAATTCAGGAGCACTGGGTTAGAATGTAGACACTATCACCAAGTCACTCTCAGGCCCAGGGGAGGGCACGGATTTCTCCATTTCTCTACTTGTAGGATAGGAAAACCTGCACAAGCCTGCTAACAGAATGTTATGCCATAGAAAGCCTGGGTTGGGAAACATTAAAAAGAAATGTCACTGTATTATTTAAATATGCACACAAGCTCATCATCAACAAAAGTGCTGCCAAGAAAGCAGCTCCATGACAGACATACTTTTTAATTAATTGGCAAGGATCATTAGTAATTAGAACATTTATTGTATGCAAATGCTGCTGCTAACTGAAAAGTTTACTCTCTTAGGCAGGGTAAACATTTACAGGAACACTGTTTGTGCTGCTAATATAGTTAACAGAGCTCCTTTTTTCATGTGTGAAAAGGTAAGTGTTCATTCAACTTAGCCAGAAATGATTTAGAATCCACATTATGGAAGATCTTAATTAATAAGGTTTTCCCTTGATTCCAAAATTTTTTGTGAACAGAACTCTTTTACAAAAATTTTTCATTGGGGGCCAGGAGCAGTGCCTGACGCCTATAATCCCAGCACTTTGAAAGGAGGCTGAGGCAGGCAGATCACTGGAGGCCAGGAGTTCAAGACCATCCTGGCCAACATGGCGAAACCTTGTCTCTACCAAAAATACAATAATTAGCTGGGTGTGATGTTGTGCATCTGTAGTCACAGCTACTCGGGAGGCTGAGGCAGGAGAATCGCTTGAATCCGGGAGGCGGAGGTTGCAGGGAGCCGAGATCTCGCCACTGCACTCCAGCCTGGTGACAGAGAAAGACTCTGTCTCAAAAAAAAAAAAAAAAAAATGAAATTAGCCAGGTGTGGTGGCACACACCTGTAGTCCCAGCTACTCGGGAAGCTGAAGCAGAAGAATCACTTGAACCCAGGAGGCGGAGGTTGCAGTGAGCTGAGATGCACCACTGCACTCCAGCCTGGGTGACAAAGTATGATCCTGTCTCAAACAAACCAACAAAAGCCTCAATAAATGTCTGCAAGGGTAATCATGAAATCAGAGTTGTTCTTTTATTTTGTTTTTTTAATATCCTGAATTTTCAACATCCCTGTAGGGCAGACTTTGTTCTTTATTTGGTTTACAGTTTATTTAACAAATCCTTAGATTAATGCCCTGTTTACCCCAACAGACCAAATTTCCAATTCCTCTAATCATCCAAGCTTCCACGGGCTAGGTGAAAGCATATACTTTTGGGAGTCATATATAGTCCACTATGCTTCTGAAGATTTAGGGGAGGAAAAGGCAACAGATCTCCTGGTCACAATGCCAAGCAAGATTTCACGCTGTTGTCCTCCTCATTAAGGCTCACCAAAAATGGCACCTCTCAACTTAACTTCCTCCTGGTCAATTTAGGCTCCATTATTCACTTCCCACAGAGCAGCTTGTTTACCTGGAGCACAGGGGGGCGGCAATTGGGAAGAAATGCAAGCAGTGCAAGTGAGCAAGCCCTGAGCACAAAGCAAGCAAGGGGCACGCAGGAGAGCCCTGTGGTAGCTCCTAATGATTAGGCGGGGACAGTCAAGAACGTGCTCCCCCTTTAGCTCCTCCCTTTCCAGTTGCAGCTGGCTAAGGTATTTCTTCTAACTGCTTCCCCACTCCCAACTTTTTTTTTAAGAAAGGCTCTCGCTCTGTTGCCCAGGCTGGAGCATGGTAGCACGATCACGGCTCACTGCAGCCTTGACCTACCAGGCTCAGCAATCCTCCCACCTCACCCTCCCGAGTAGCTGGGACTAGAGGCATGTGCCACCACACCTGGATATTTTTATTTATTTATTGTAGAAACAGGGTGTCACTCTTTTGCCCAGGCTGGTCTTCAACTCCTGGGCTCAAGTCATGTCTCACCGCAGCCTCCCAAAATGCTGGGATTACAGACATAAGCCAGCACGCCTGGCTTTTTTTTTAATCAGCCTTTCTACATGAGGCTCCGTGTGAGCATTAAGATATTTATTTTTCTCTGACAAACAACAGCACCACCACAGGAACAGAAATCTAATTCAACTTCAATCACTGGATCACTATAAGACCTTGGAAAAGTCACTTCACCTTCCTCCCCAGCAATTCAATCTTAGGAACAGGAATCAGAAAAGTGTTTGTCAGCCTCCTTCCCCATGGTGACAGGTGGATAATATCACCTCCACCCTAAATACCTCGCAGGGATGGAGAAGGATGGATGAGCAGGCATTACAGCCAATATTCTACTCTCTGGCAATAAACAACTCACCTTTTGGAGGTAAACGGTCTCTTTCCAGGGCACCAGGGGATCATTTAGCACTCTGGAAGAAGTAATTTGTTCTATGGTTCTCTGGTGTCCTGAAAAGTGTAATCCACCTCCAAAAGGTGAACCCTTATATCCCAGAGAATTTGTTTTCTCACAGTAGGATCAGAATGCTTTAATGTTTTCAGTTTCAGGAAAAAGCACCACAGGTATCATTTTCTGGTCAAGAGAAGACTCTCCCCCCTCCCCGCCCCCTCTCCTTACTGATCATCCCATACTCCCTTCCCCTCAAACAGAAACCAGATGAAACCATCTGCAAACAACTTGGGAATGTTCTGTGTGAGCCTGCAGAAACTTAAACAAAAATCCTCTCTCAGCCGCGCACCCCCTCCTCCCGCCGGTGGTTGTTAAGGGCCCGGCGAGTTAATGGGAACTTTTCTCCGCTCCCCTCCCTCCCCCCACTGCCCCTCTCCCGCCTGGGTCCTCAGCATTTGATTCCTGTCTGTCACTGAGTGATGAGGACAAAGGGTGAGGAGTCAGGAAAAGGTCTGCGCCACTTTGTTCAGAGTCTGGATTCGAACTTTGGATGAACCCTTCATCGGGGAGGGGGCTGGGGAGGAGGGGAGAGGCCGGCACCGAGAAATTCGCCGCTGTTCTCGCCTCTGGAGCCTCAAAAACGAGAGAGAAAGATTCTCTTTAAACAACAGAAAGGAAAAATGAGGGTTAGGAGGGTAGAAACAGCCTCCCTCGGCCCCGTTAGGAAAAAGGAGGGCATGGTGGGGGTGGAGGGATTGGGGGCTGAGCTTAAGAAAACAGAAGGCCGGGGCAACGCGCTCGAACAAGGCTGTTGGGCCCATGCTGTGGGCGGCCAGCCAAGAGCGAGTTTTCTTTCTTCCCCCTCCAGCCTCTCTCTCTCTCCCTCTTATTTTTTTTCTCCCCTAAACCAAAGGGAATTCCTAATAAAGCCACAGTAGATTTGTAGAGAGCAAGGGTAAGGAGGAAGGAACCAGGGGTGGGAAAAGACAGATGAAACTCGTTGCTTTCTGGAAGTCCAGAAAAAAAGACTATATATGCATATACAATTACGGCGCACTTCACCATATGCTTCAAAAATACAAAAGAAATGCTTATTCCGGAGTGTATTTCTTTTTCCTCATCTGTGTGTGTGTGTGTGCACTTAAATATACCGGCTGGCAACTTTTACTGTGTGATTTTTTCCCCCAAATCCTGTACTGTAGTTTTGAAGAAGCACCATTAACATACAGTTGAAGCCACAGCAAAAGCCAGTTTGTCTTCTTTGTGCTCAATAAAACCCAGCTGAAACTCTTTCACCTCCACTTACTATTGATTTTTCTATTGTGCTCCACAGGCGGGTGTATCTCACTCACTCATCAGACTGCCTTTCATTCCGTGGACCTCTCTGACCACATCTGGATATGAGGTTTTTCAGCTCCCAGCGATGGGCATCCCTGCTTCATTCAATCACATGGGGCCCGCATGCAAGCAAGCAGTCACTTTTGGTTTGGCCTCTGTCCTTCCGTCTCTGCCCCAGACTCTGGATTTCACTTCCAAAAAGGCCAGGTGTCCATCGCAGCACAGAAGATGAGAGGTGACAAGGCATCCTTGCATCCCAGGGCTCTTTCTCTTCTTGCATATAAAAATGGGACTTAAGTGACTGTGCGGGAGGTTCAGAAGAGGGGTGGGAGATGAGAAGGGGGTTCAGGGAGGAGTGCTGCTGTAACATCTGGCACCTGGTCTCTCTACCTCTCCTGGGGACACCCCCTGGTGCGGTGCGTGTGAGGCTGTATGTGCAGGACTGCTGCAAGTGAGAGCTCTGTGCTGTGTGTGCCTCCTCCTCACAAAACAACGATGTGAAGAAGGGAAGCAGATAGATGGGTCAACAGGATAACTACATTAATCTTCTGAGAAATTGGGTTGGGAAGTGAATCCATGTCTTTAAAACATCTCATTTTGCATTCCTATGAATGGGAGAATAAACTCTATGCTTTGAATAAGAGTGCATGACATCCTTACTCAAAAAAAAAAATCAGACATACAAAGATCATCAGCTAACAAAAACAAAGAGGCAGATAAAGTGCTGGGTGAGTATATACAATACAAAAAGGGCTCCTCACCCGGCAAAAGGGGATGCTAGATGCCTAGACCTGAAAGAGATCTTATTAATCATTCATATCTAACCCCTTCACTTAGACATGAGACAGTCAATACCCCCAGTGTGCAAGCAACTTACCAAGTCACCACAACGCTCCCCACAACACTCCCCTCTGATGTTCCTTCTGTCATCTACATGGCTTCCACGAAGCTGAGGAATGGACTTATGTTTAGGATAAAGATTACCAAAATCACACCCATACACTTTTCAGGAACACATCTGTGTAAAACTGAAAGACAGCAGTACATCTTACCTGAAGGTACGGCAGTAGTTGTGGCATCCTACATCCCAGCTATGTAAAACCAGGAATGAGAAACAGGGACACACACAGGGCACACACACAAACAACACTCTACGCTGCTCGACCTCAAGCATGAGCTTGCCATTTCGCTCGTGGACCTCGTTATGCACGAAATCCTTACGACGCAGAGCTGTTGCTGAAATTGGGTGTGAGGTTGACATTCAAGTCTCATTCTCCATATAAAATCCTGGTGGACTGCTGCCACTGTTCTCTCTTGGGCAGATAACCTCTATTTTCAAGTTCCCTCTGTGGATAATGGTCTCGACTCACCATCATCTGACTCTCAATCACACCTCTCTGTTTAACCCTCTTGGGATCCCCAGCTCCATATTCACTGCATGCCCCACCAATTCTGTGTTCAACAAGATCTCTAAATCTATGCCATGTTCTAAATCAGCCCTCCACATGCCTGCCAATCTGTGACTTCTTTCTCTGGCTTTGATTTTATAAGCAATTGTGACAGTATAGGTTAACAAAGAAATCTTAAAGTTACATGGTGCTTTATAATTTACAAAGCATTTTACACCCATCTCACTAGAGATTCACAACCTCCCTGGAGGTGGACAGGGAGTGGATGACGAGCGTACCTAGTGCCCACATTACGGATAAGAAATTGTTCTGAGTGAGGTGCCCCTCGTTACCTATCAATTCAACAGTAGAACGGGCCAGTAATCGTGCCCCTGCATCATAATGCCGCTCCACATGGGCTCAGATGTTTCCATTTCACCTTGGAAATGAAAAGGGGAAATCATGCATTTATGATCATGCACTCATCATGTGCCCAGTTCTGTGTCTGATGCTTGTTCTTGCAACAGGGCGGGGATAACTTCAGCACGTTTACCGTGAGCAGGTTCCTCTAGCACAGCAATGAAATACGCGCACGTCTGTCTTCTGCAGAGAGCATACACCCCTTTGCTCTTCGGATTCCCATTTGTGTTTGAACACATTACAGCAAAAAGTCCACCAGTGTAAACCCCTAAACATAAGATGTGTGGATCTGCCTACTGGACTAGGAGAGTGACTGCCTATATTTACAGTTCTTTCAACATGTGTGTAGTGAGCACCTCTCTGTGAATATCAAAGTTGTACTGCCAGGTTCCCCGGGTGCTCTTCTCTCTTTTTCACTAAGTACTCCTGGAAAAAGCCATTTGTTGAATATTTGAATGAATGAATGAATGAATGTCATAAGCATTACTTTACTTATTCAAAGGATGTTATACAAAAGAGGTGAAACGATATATTGAAATTTATTTCCTTAATTACAGAACGGAAGGAGGTTCTTGTTTAAGAACCCACTGGGCTGGGCGCAGTGGCTCACACCTCTAACCTCAGCACTTTGGGAGGGCAAGGTGGGTGGATCACAAGGTCAGGAGTTGGAGACCAGCCAGGCCAACACGGCAAAACCCTGTCTCTACTAAAAACACAAAAAGTAGCTGGGCATGGTGGCATGAGCCTGTAGTCCCAACTACTCGGGAGGCTGAGGAAGGAGAATCGCTTGAACCCAGGAGTGGAAGAGGTTGCAGTGAGCTGAGATCACGCCACTACACTCCAGCCTGGGTGACAGGGCGAGAGTCCGTCTCAAAATAAAGAAAGGGAGGGAAGGAAGGAGGGAAGAAGGAAGGAAGGGAGGGAGGGAGGGAAGTAAGGAAGGGATTGAGGGAGGCCGGCCGGCCTACCCCTACCCATGAACACTGTATGGAAAGAAAAAGTTTACAACCCAAAATGCTAAAAGCTTCTGAGCTAGACATACCTTGTTTTTTTTTGTTGTTGTTGTTTGTATGTTTTTTTTTTTTTTTTAAAGAGATGAGTTCTCGCTATGTTGCCCAGGCTGGAGTGCAGTGGCTATTCACAGGCACAATCCCACTACTGATCAGCACGGGAGTTTTGACCTGCTCCGTTTCCGACCTGGGCCGGTTCACTCCTCCTTAGGTAACCTGGTGGTCTCCCGCTCCCGGGAAGTCACCATATTGATGCCAAACTTAGTGCGGACACCCGATCGGAATAGCGCACTACGGCCCAGAACTCCTGGGCTCAAGCGATCCTCCCACCTCAGCCTCCCCAGTAGCTGGGACTGCAGCCACGCACCCGGCGACATACATTGTTATTAGCTGCCAAGATGCCCAAGTCAGGATGGCAATCTTGGTAACTAAGAAGAACATAAACAGAAAGTCTTCATAGATGGTGGTTCTACTGAGCAAGAAAGTGAAGCAACCACACAAAAGAATCAGAGAAAAGAACTGGTTCTAGCCGTCTCTAAACCAAGCCAAAAGAATGGGTCAGGACATTTTTATTTAAACGCACTGGTTCTCAATGCCTGCCTACCCTCCTCAAAAACTACAGTGAGATTCCTTGCCTGACACTGCCCCCCAACCCCAACCTCCCCAGACGGACAAGTCTATAAATACCAAAGCCGCTAAAGCAAATGCTGAATCCAACACTGAGTGGGGCTGATGAGGAGGGAAGTTTGCAGGGAAAATTGAGCTTCTCACTCCTCCTTTCTCAGAAACGTTAGAACTGCCCCGGGTTTGGGGGAAGGGTGTCCCCAGGGAATGTCCCCAAAAACTGACAGCCAAGTTTGAGATATTACAGACTGTGACTAGGAATTCTCACTAAGGAAGGGGAATGGAAAAAGGTGGGGACAATTCTTCCTTTCCTCTTCCCCAGGAAGAGGTTTAAGTTACACATATCCACACTGGAAGGGGTCGGGAAGGAGTGAGGAGGGTGCCCAGAAAAATTTCCATTCCATTCTTTCCCTTGCCTCACATTCTACCACCTCTTCCATTCCTTTCATTAATTAGTTAATTTCCGTTCTTCGCTTCCTGCTTTTACTTATTACTATGATTATTACTACTAGTAGTCGTAGCAGATGGAAGAGTCCTTTTCTAATATTTTGGTTCATCTGATGGGAGGAAAACTGGACAAAAGGTCAGCAAGAACAGACAGAAAAATCACTGTAACTTTTAAAAGAGGGGAAAAAGAAAAGAGGAGATTTTGCAGATGGGAAAAGAGGGGCCAATCTGTGGATGGGGATAAAAGGAAGGTGCTGGAACCGGAGCCCTTGTTGAGCTAAAGCAGCAGATGCCCTTTCACCTCCGCCTCTCCCACTGAAGGCTGTGTCTAGCCAGTTTCCTAGTCTGATGATCACTTGCCTTTACACGGTCCTCAGGTGGCCTCTCTTGCACGCTTCCCATTCTACCTCACCCCTGTCTACTTCTCACACCCCCAAAACCAAAGCCTTAACTCAGAAAACAGAGAAACTATTCAAGAACTTCTCCCTATTCAATAACATGTTGATTCAAACCAGAAAGCTTTCTCTCTGAGCATTTAATTGGAGTGCTCCAACAGACCTAAGAGATCCAAGAGGCTTTTCCATCCTGTCTTCTAATTCTTGACACACCACATAAGAACATACATAACATGAACGAACTAGTATCCTTTAAGCAGACAATACTACTTTTAGATCTCTCTCTCTCTCTCTATCTCTTTCTCTCTCTCTCTCTCTCCCTCTCTCCTTCCCTCCCTCCTAGAGACTGAGTCTGACTATGCTGTCCAGCATAGGCTCCAACTCCTGTGCTCAAGTGATCCTCCACCTCAACCTCCCTAGTAGCGGGATTTATTTACATGTACCATACTACACTTGATTCTTGGAAGTAATTTCTTCTTCTTTTTTTTTTTTTTGGTTAAAGACGGGGTTTCACCATGTTGGCCAGGATGGTCTCGATCTTCTGACCTCGTGATCCGCCCGCCTCAGCCTCCCAAAATGCTGGGATGACAGGTGTGAGCCATCATGCCCGGCTGAAATAATTTCTTAAGATATTCAATCTAAAAATATAAGTAAATCCAAAGTAGATTTAGATGATTATTTGTGATTCCTTTTCTCCTTCTCCTCTCCCTCCCTTCCTTCCTCCAATTAGCATTTGTTGGGCATCATATATATATACCAGGCACTGGTATAAATACGCAAAGATGAACAAAGCATGGCTCACTAGGACTTTACCATCTTCAAGGGGGAGCTTGCCATCTTGGAGAAAACTGGATTCATCTTTCAGGACTTTCTTTGAGAGCATATTGTGGGGTAAGTGCTATGCTATACTTATCTTCAAGGGCCTGATCAAGAGCTGCCCTAAAGCACCTTCATTTTCTCCCAAAGGTGAGCAATTTGAGGACAGGTTCATCTGATGGGAGGAAAACTGGACAAAAGGTATTTTCTCACTCTGCCTGCCATAGAAGTACCTGGCAAATGGCTTTTGTTTTTTGTTTTTTGTTTTTGTTTTTGTTTTTGAGACAGAGTCTCGCTCTGTAAGCCCGGCTGGAGTGCAGTTGTGCAATCTCGGCTCACTGCAACCTCCGCCTCCCGGGTTCAAGCAATTCTCCTGTCTCAGACTCCCACATAACTGGGACTACAAGCACCTGCCACCCCACCCAGCTCATTTTTGTATTTTTAGTAGAGGCGGGATTTCACCTTGTGGGTCAGGGTGGTCTCAAACTCCTGACCTCAAGTGATCCACCCACCTCAGCCTCCCACAGTACTGGGATCACAGGCGAAAGCCACCACACCCGGCTGACAAATGGTTTTTAAATGGAAGGAAGGAAGTGGAGAAAGGAGGAAGAAAAGGAAATAAATAAGGTAAACATTATTTCTAATAAGTGTAGTAACGAGTATCTAAAAATGAACAGCCCTGGATAAAACCAGTTATGGTAGTTATTTGCTTTTTGCACTTTTTATTTTACACATGTGTCTCAGGGACTGTCCCTCCTGGCCTTCTTAGGACCCATGTTTCTTCTGTAAGCCAGTCACAGGAATCACAATGGTGGCCACAACTCCAGCTGCCCATGAAAAATGGACAGTGTCTCCCAGCTAAGGCTGCCAGGTCAAGTCAGAAGTAGACTGAAAGAGGGGCCCCACTCCCCTCTCACCCTGTGGCCTGAGAGTCAGAGAGGTTGGGTTAGTTAGCCCAGGAATGGGACCTTCTTCCCTAAAACAGAATGGAAGCAAAAAAACAAATCTACAAGACAATAGCCTCTCTCTCTCAGAAAACGCTCACATGCCCTATTATTCTATTTTTTTTCCCTCCCCTCTTGGCTTAAAGATCCAAACTCCAAATTCCAAAAGGAGAAGCTAGCTGTCATGAGAGCATACTTTAAGCAATCTATACTTCATTTCACAAAAGAATGTTCACACTTCTATCGTGTAGCAATTACCCAGCTAGAGTACAATATAACAACTATTAATATCTGTTTATTCCCAGTAAATCATACCTTCCTCGAGAACAGGGACTTTTGATGTATCCCTCTTTTATTTCAGAGTCAAGAGTAGCAAGTGCTCAATAAATGTTAATAAATTATTTTCCCTTTCAAATAAGCAGATAAAAGTGTTTCAATTAAAAAGTATATATTAAATGAATATGTACTATGCTGAGCATACAAATTTTGTTCATTTTTTTCAAGAAGTTCTGAGTCTAACAAGACAATTACATAGTAAACCACTAATTATGATAAAATCTGGTGAGTGCTGTGGATGGGTTATGTATAAAGGTCTATGGGAACACAAGAAATATAACTTTTTATCATGTTGTTGAGGACAATGCCTATCATATCACTGCATCTTCTCATTAGAAATTATGAGGCCAGGCTTGGTGGCTCACGCTTGTAATCCCAGCACTGTGGTAGGCCGAGGCGGGTGTATAACCTGATGTCAGGAGTTCGAGACCAGCCTGACCAATATATGAAACGTCCTGTCTACTAAAAATAAAAAAATGAGCCAGGCGTGGTGGCACGTGCCTGTAATCCCAGCTACTTGTGAGGCTGAGACAAGAGAACTGCTTGAATCCTGGAGACGGAGGTTGAAGTGAGTTAGATTGCGCCACTGCACTCCATCCTGGGCAACAAGAGCAAAACTCCGTCTCCAAAAAAAAAAAAAAAAGGAAAAAGAAATTTTGCATGGGGTCCAGTACTAGCAAAAAAAAATCTGCTTCTCTTTAAACAACTGATTAGTTTCCAATTACAAATGCTTTGCAACTTGAAACTGATTCTTTTTCCCTTTTTTGCTTTTGCTACTAGGAAGCACAGAATCAAATCTGCAGCCAACCACTCCAGGATATGGACTGCATAAGGTCTTACTTAGACCAGTTTGACCCAAAGAGACAGGTAGCTACTTCCTTACTAGCAAAAGGCCTGAGAAGTTCACAATGAGAAAGGATCTTATGGAAGCATTTTACGTACTAACCTTCCCTAGCATGTTATTTTACTGCCCTATCTTAATTTTTTTCTTCTAATTTCCTCCTTTATTTAGTAAATCTCTTGGTATCACTTGCACCTTTTGGTGAACTTCTTGCATGCCTTTTTGAAATGAAATAAGCAATAAACAAATAAATAAGATACATAAGAGGTTCTGTAGATAAATAAAAGAATTTTTTCCCTGAGTACACAACCATTCCCAATAAATGGAAAATTTATACAGCCATAAGAAAAGTAACGAAAGAAAATGTAAACACAAAAAAACTGAAAATAGATGTTGAACTAGGATAGTCTGATTAAAAGCTAATTAGCAGATTTAGTTTTTCTTTTGTGAATTGTATTTTCTTAGTAATAATAGTATTATTATTATTATATTAGTAATATTAAACGTACTATTTTCTAAACAGTAAGTTTTAACATGAAAGGCCTTGAATTTTTTTTTTCCCCCTTCAAAGACCTGGGGTGATATGAACGGCTTCACCTTCACCCTAGTCCTGAATACCAGGCCACAACCACTTCTTGGAAGGTGGACTTCCCTCCTCAAAATTGAAAACACCCACTAATCAAAAAAGGGGGCTGGGTGCGGTGGCTCACACCTGTAATCCCAGCACTTTGGGAGGCTGAGGCGGGCGGATCACAAGGTCAGGAGTTCGAGACCAGCCTGGCCAATATGATGAAACCCCGTCTCTACTAAAAATACAAAAATTAGCCAGGCGTGGTGGCATGTGCCTATAATCCCAGCTGCTCAGAAGGCTGAGACCGGAGAATCACTTGAACCCGGGAGGCGGAGGTTTTAGTAAGCCGAGATCTGCCACTGCACTCCATCCTGGGAGCGAGACTCTGTCTCAAAAAAAAAAAAAAAAATGGAGCTGCTGAACATGCCTTTCCAACAATAGAGGCTCTGTAACTGGAGATGAGACTTTTAGGTCTCACCAAGGAAGTGTCCATCCACACCACTTAGAATTGCTGGAGAGCCCAGGGCCTGCAGTCTGGCTGCACCACGGAGGTGGTGCTACAGGACAACAGGTGCAGGAAGAGTGTGCAAAGACAGGACCCTGTCCCCTGCTTTATGCTTCTGTCAAAATGGCGGACTTCTGAGAAGCCACTAGGAAAGGTGACATCTATGACAGGGGTGGTCAAGCTATAGACCACCTACAAAAATAAGTCATGCTTGTTGCCTGAAAGAAGTCAGGAGGATTCTAGAGCCAGGCATGGTGGCTCACGCCTATAATCTTAGCACTTTGGGAGGCCAAGGCAAGTGGATCACCTGAGGTCAGCAGTTCCAGACCAGCCTGGCCAATATGGCGAAACCCCATCTCTACTAAAAAAAAAAAAAAAAAAAAAAAAAAAAAAAAAATTAGCTGGGTGTGGTGGTGTGTGCCTGTAATCCCAGCTACTCAGGAGACTGAGGCAGGAGAATCCCTTGAACCCGGAAGGCAGAGGTTGCAGTGAAACAAGATGGCATCATTCCATTCCAGCCTGAGTGACCAGAGCAAAACTCCATCTCGAAAAACAAACAAACTTGGTGGGTGCAGTGGCTCACGCCTGTAATCACAGCACTTTGAGAGGCCAAGACAGGTGGATCACTTGAGGTCAGAAGTTGGAGACCAGCCTGGCCAACATGGTGAAACCCCATCACTGCTAAAAATATAAAAATTAGCTGGGCGTGGTGGTGCGTGCCTGTAATCCCAGCTACTCTAGAGGCTGAGGCACGAGAACTGCTTGAACCTGGGAGGCAGAGGTTGCTGTGAGCCACTGCACTCTGGCCTGGGCAACAGAGTGAGACTCTGTCTCAAAAGAAAAGAAGTCAGGTGGATTCTAAAAACAGAAGAGGCAGAGGCCTAATGAAAAATCAGGAAATAAGCTCAAGGTGAGTTTTGAACTTATCCTCTCTACTTGTTTTGCAGCCAGCCACAGCCAGGAGAAAATTAAATTTCTGTACCTGAGAAACTGGATCAGAAATGAGTAGAGCCAGACAATTTGTTATTTGGACAACCAAGTAGGATTCCACTGGATTTCCTTGGAAGAATCATAATTTAAAGGGCTGTCACTCAATGGGAATGAATATTTTTATAGAAAAATCTACACTTAGTAAAACTTACAAAGTAAAATCTCCGAGTCAGTCTCTCATTAGCTATGTGACTTTAAAAAGATTCACTCAGCTCTCTATGCCTCAGTTTCCTCATCTTAAAAATCAGAGTAATAATGGTGCTGTATCTAATAGATGTAACTTTTTAAAAATATGCATTAACTCCTATTACGTACGAACAGGAGAATTCCGGACTCTGCAGGAAAGTATGAGACATCACTTCTGGTGACATTTTCTGTTCAGCTTCATTCCAGGATGATCCACCACTACTGGGGCCCAGAGCACTCTTTCCTTCAAATCACTTGGAGGACACAAGTATAAAGTAACAGCTTAAGCATCTACACTGCCTGTTTCCCTTCTTCGGCTGACAGCCAGGACAGACAGACTGTGCGTCAGTGTGTTCCAAGAGTCAGAGAAGCCTCCAGGGCTGGTCTGTCCCAGTAACTGGGCTGAACAAGCTCCCAGACCAGTTTGATCCAAAGAGACAGGCAGCTATTTTCTTACCGGCAGAAGGACTGGGCAGGCCACAGTGAGAAAACCATCACACGGAATATCACAAACCGTACGGAGACAGGCAGTCTAATGGCACAAGGCCTCAGACAGCATTAAGTTAACCCAGTATCTTCTACCAGCAGAGAGGGAGAGGAAGGGGAGGGTATGAATGAGAAAGATGAAGCTAACCATGGAAATTTAATTTGTTAAAAAAATGACTAGAGAATGGAAGACAATACGCAAATTGTCTACATGTACTTATTGAATACATAATAAATGAGGCAGGGTGTAATATATATATTTATATATAAAACTATACGTGCACTATGATAAAAATTAATTCCAGCTTCTAGAAAGCATTGCTGTTTGTCTCCCTGCTAGCAAGAACCCTGGAGCACAGAGGTAAATTTCACCCTTCCTCTAAGCATTCCTTCAAGGCAGAAGCAGACCATGTAGCTTAAGCTGCCCAGGTGAGCAAATGTCACAGAATGCCTATTCAGCGGGTGGTAAATTTCAGCCATCCCACGGAAATGCCAAGTGGTCTCAGGTCACAAGTTTGGCAAATAGCAATGGGGGCAGGGAGGGCATGAAGGGGTGGGTCGGCCCCGGTAGACCGGTGGTGGGGAAAGAGAACAAAAGGGAGCCAAAGGAGAGAGGCAGAAAGGAAATGAAGGAGGTTACAGTGCTTCAGGAAAGGCAGGAAGGTCAAGTATGTAAGGACTCAAACACAGAACATTTCTGAAGCATCTAAGTAAAAAACTAGAACTCTCTGATTCAAAGAAAGCATGCTTCTGCATGTATTACTCAGGGCAGCAGTGAACTTTGGTTCAGAAAAACCTTTACAGCCACACTCTTGGCTCGGGAACACATTCCTGGCTCCTGTCACGGGCTTTCGGAGTGATGGACCCACCCATGTCACATTGATTCTGACCATGATTCAGGCCCCTGGAAGCTCCTTAAGGGTAAGGGCCACAACTCACACACATCTGTATTTTTCAGTCTCTTTCACAACACTTCAGGCATGGGAGAAGTTTCATAAATATTTGCTAAAGCAATAAATAGACCAAAATGGAATATAGACTCTTTGGTCCCATCATGCCCTCCAGGAGGTCTTAAAACAAAAATGTTTAACTGGTATTTCTCAAATGGAAAAATAAATCCAACCAGGATAGAGATTCATTTTTAACTTTTTCACTATACAACCTGTGGAAGATAAAGAGTTTTCACCAACATCTCCAGAACATAGGGCATTCAAAAATATCTGATGGAACTTACTTAAAAACAATTCAGCTTCCATAACCTCTACGTACAAAGGGTAACATGCTGGAGCTGGTATTACAGGTGAGAAGATATTCTCCATTGGACAACACAAACAATCTTTGCATACTTATACCCAAATGGAAGCCACTGGAGAGATGCTTCTCTCCCCTAGGAAGTCACCAAAACATCTCTGCTTGAATCACCTAGAGGAATCAATAGAATAAATGAGATGGAAGGTGGGGTGTCCAAATCAGGAGCAGAAGGAAGCAGTTATTTCCATTCTTTATTATCACCATTGCCGATATTATTATTGCTATGCTTATATTTTAGCTGCAACATCTGTAACAGTCAGAAGCAACATGTGAACCCTCAACCTACATAATAACCCTTTCCTCCTCTCCACCAGAGTTACTAAGGATGAGAAATTCATCCTGTGAAATTAATAATGGGCTTGATTCTCCAGCTGGTGGATCAGAGACTAGGCTGGTGGAAATTTACAGAGGGAATTAATTCATAGATTTTCGAAGTAATGAGGGAATTCAACCTTCCTGACTTCTAGCTCTCCCACCTTCATTCAACAGAAAGTTTCTGGAGGGTCTGCTGCAGGACCTGGCGGTTGTCCTGAGAAGCTCTAACAGAGCAATAATAAGAAAGCACAAGAATCCATTTAAGAATAATAATCACACATCAAGAACATCTTTCCTAGTGTAACTTTCTAAGAAGAAAAATAAAGTAATATGGCTTAGGCATGTGCCTGATGACAGCCCCTTCCTGCCAGGGCTCCAGCAGGCTAGGTGGGGGAGGGGAAGCAACTATGCGCGCACGGGCAGGAGGGGGCAAACCACCAAAATCAATTCTCTATTTTCTGAAGACTGGTAAAAATAAGGCAGCTTGAAGCCCCTTTGCACATTCCTCTGAGACAAGACAAGCCGCCATATAAGAAACTAGCTATGTTTGAAGGCCCCAAACCTTCTTCAAGTGTTAAAGAAATCAGACCAACCTTAACGAAAACAAATGTCAGTGCTGTTTAAAGTACATCAAGGTTCTTTGGGTTAAAAATCTCCCTAGGGGAAGATGACGCACTCCCGGTAAGAGCTGAGAGATAGAAAAGACGGGAGGGTTTCTGCAGTAACTCCAGATTATGTTATTTAATTCATTTCATTACCATAAAGCAAAGACTCGAATATTGATCGAATAGTGCAGAAACAACACAAGGCCAACTAAGAAAGCAGCTGCAAATTAATACGCGTGCGTGTGAGCACACACACACCCTCGCCCACGTGCTCACACGCGGCCTTCTGAATTTCACTTCTGCATGCAAAACCACCGCCGCCGAGGTCTGCACCGGCACTTTGCATGTTGAAAACGCAGCTCCCGGCGGGCCCCACGGAACAGATCCTGCTCAGGAACAGACCCTGGGCCCGGCTCCCTGGGGACAGACTGCAGGCACCCCTCTGCCTCAGGCGCTCTGAATGTGACTCCAAGCCCACACTGAGAGGTGTTTAATAAAGGAAGTATGGCTCCCGAGAGGGTGTCTTCCCGCGGCCCTCTCTTGACCACCCTTTGGGAGAAGAGTGAAGTCCGCCGGGACAGAGGAGGTGGCAGAGCGCTGCGGCTGAAGACTGCAAGCCGGGCCAGGCAAGGGACATGATGCAAGCGCAGCAAGCCCGGCTTGGGGGACCCTTGGCTTCGCGGTCCGCGCGCGGGCGGCCGGTGACGCGCGGTCTGCGCTGGGAACTCAGGGCCGGACTCTGCGCGGAGCCGCTCCTTGGGCCGCACGCCCGAGCGACAAAGGGAGCGGCAGCGGGTGCGGCGCGCAGGGGTGCAGAGAAGACCCGGCGCAGCGTGGCGCGGCGCGGAGCCGGCGGACTCGGCCGCGGTCGGGCGCTCCCAAGCGTCCTCTATGCTGCGCGCGTCAGCCCTGCAGTGAAGTCACCAGATTTGCGAGGGGGTTCGCGGCCTCTTTGCCCTCTCCTCCGAAAGTCTAATGTGCAGTGTCTTGCCGCAAGACCTAGGCGACAATCAACCAAGGTCCAGCTCCCAGCATCATCATTATCCTGTGTGAAAAGGGCCTTTCGTCTTAGCACAAGGCCATGTAGCTCGCCACCCGGCTTCTCCACTGTTTCTTGGTTCCAAAAGTTTTATTTTGTGATGCATCCCCTTAAACTCCTTCCAGACAACTTCGATTTGTCTTTTCTACGTGGTCTGAACGAACATGCTCTCTCATCTCTTGTGTTTCATTGTTGCTGGGTTTTTTTCTTTTTCCTTTTTCCCATTCTTCCTTAATTGGCCTCAGGATGAAGCTGCTTTAATTTATTCCTCACACGATGTGGATACTTCTGGGGCCTTTATACTCCGTGCTGCGCGCAGCATCACCACCCACCCGCACCCACCCAGACATTTCCCTCCAAGAGGTTAGGGATTACAGGCACCCTAGGAAGGAGGCTGCACAAAGGAAAGCTGTGCGTGTGTTGCCCGCTCTTTGTTTTTAAATGTTTATTAATGTAAGCAGCGTGCATGGCCCTAGAGCCTCTGCTTGCAAATTCTGCAGAAAGGAATTAACGTCTACACCCTCATAGCCATAGAGTGCCTTTCAGAATGGAGGTAGGCAGGGCTCATCGTTAGACTCCCTGGGAGTCTTTGTTAGGGACAAAAGATAAATGCCAAGTTTCAATTCTATTAACAATGGTAATTATAAGGAGGATTCTCTTACAGTGACAACACTTGAGGTCTCAAGTCACCTAACACCCTCAGGAAAAACGACTCTCTCTGCCCTACCAGCACAGACCACTAGGTAAATTTATTCCTCTGACCTGCTGGCAGATTCGACCTGTCTCAGAGCAAGACAAATATATAAACTTTTTTCTCATACTTACTGACCACACTTTCTTAGGGAAACAAACATCTTTCTAAATATCCTCACTTTAAGTTTGCAAAAGCCCCACTGACAGGTGGGAAACAAATTATTTCAGTATTTCAGAAATTATTTCAGTATTTCATAAATTATTTCAGAGGCAAATGTTGAACAAGTAACTCCACCGTTCCAAGGTGAAACCCAAACCCCTTTCCTGAATTCCTGGGCTATACCATATGAACTCAAAAAGGTATTCTGCACTTCCAATCCTGCAATCAGAAATCTATTCCAAAGCCGATTTCCGGTCTAAAATCCAAAGTTACAAATACAGAGCATGGAAACAACACATGCATTCCTTCACAAAGTCCACAAGGTGGATTAAACTGGGACTGGCCTCCAACTGGCCTTATAAATGGGATCCTGAAAGCTTCAATAATAAAATTTTTTTTAAGAGGCCCCACGCAGAGTCCGGCCTTGAGTTCTCACTCTTTTGCCCATGCTGTAGTGCAGAGGTGCCATCTTGGCTCACTGCAACCTCCACCTCTGGGTTCGGGCGATTTTCCTGCCTCAGACTCCTAAACAGCTGGGATTACAGGTGGCCATCACCACCATGGCTAATTTTTGTATTTTTAGTAGAGACGGGGTTTCGCCATGTTGGCCAGGCTGGTGTGGAACTCCTGACCTCAGGTGATCCACCCATCTCAGCCTCCCAAAGTGCTGGGATTATAGGCGTGAGCCACCACGCCAGCAATAAAAAGAATTTTAATTCCACTATTTTTTCCCCTCCCAGTTTGCCTTCTCCAATTCAGCCTGACTGATGGAAGGTAACGTTAACACCACCATAACCAGTTTTACATCACTTTCTAGGAAAGATATAAGGATTCATAGGATAAACTAGAACTGCCATAACAATGAAAAAGAATTTTCTTTTATAAATGTTCTACCTGCCTTCCCTCCTAGGAATCTAAGCTTTGGCAGGGATCATGTTGATGCTCATGACGCATGGAATGTGGAGTCAGATTAGGGGCTCTCTAGAGTCACCCATTCCATGGATGTGGAAACCTGAGACCAAGAGGTTAAATCATGTTCTCAAAATAATATGCTACCACAGAGGCAGTCAGTGTTAGGCCGCAGAACTCCTGATACAGGGTCCAGCAAACTCCTGTCATTCCATGGAGTGTTCTGTACTTGTTCCATTGCATTGCAGCTAAAGAAAACAAGGAACTGCTTTGGCCCATACAGTCTATTCTAGGGAATACTTTAGATTTTGTTAAGGAGGAAGAAAGAACCTAAAACAAAGTGCTATGAAAAGAAAGAAGCAAAAAACAGAGAAGGAGGTAGGGGGAACCACCCCATCCCAGCTTCCAGCAGTGACCTCAGTAGGGTGCAGTGGACGTTCTCTGCCAGAAAAAGATGCCCCAGATATGCTTTATTCGGAACATGGCTATCCATCGGGAGCCAATTTCTATTGCTACAGAACTACCAGTTCAAGTTTGAGTAGGAAACAACCATGTATCTTCCTCAGAATGTAAAAACTATGCCAAAAAAGGAACAAAACAGGGATTTATGCCAGAACAACTATTCTATGGCTGTGCTGTCCAATATGGTAGATACTACTCACATGTAGCTATTGAGCATGTGAAGTATAGCAAGTCAAAATCCAGATGTGCTATATAAATGCCAGGTGCGGTGGCTCACACCTGTAATCCTAGCACTTTGGGAAGCTGGGGTGGGTGGATCACCTACTAAGGTCAGGAGTTCAAGATCAGCCAGGCCAACATGGTGAAATCCCGTTGCTACTAAAAATTAGCAGGGCGTGGTGGCAGGTGCCTGTAATCCCAACTACTTGGGAGGCTGAGGCAGGAGAATCACTTGAACCCAGGAAGCAGAGGTTGCAGTAAGTGGAGATCATGCCACTGCACTCCAGCCTGGACGCCAGAGAGAGACTCCATCTCAAAAAAAAAAAAAAAAATAAAATAAAATAAAATAAATGCTGTAAATGTAAAATACACAATGGATGTAAAAGCCCCAGCATATACACACAAAAAAAGAATGTAAAATATCTCATTAATGTTTATGTTGATTACATATTGAAATATTTTCAATGTATTTGGGTTAAATACAATGTATTATTAAAATTCATTTCACTTGTTTCTTTTTTAAAATGTTACGTTTTTTAAAATAGGGCTACTAAAAAATGTAAATCATTAAATTTAACATTATCATTTCAAGGCCTAAGCACCAAACAAATGCAAAATATCCCAATAATTTTTATGTTGATTCCATGTTGAAAGATTTTTGGATGTATTTAGGTTAAATAAGATGTACTGTTAAAATTTATTTCACCTGCTTCTTCTTTTTAAAAATGAAGCTACTAGAAAATTTAAATCACTAAATTGAAAATGACAGGTGTTCACTAAACAGCACTGTCCTATGAGAGTCTCTCCACAGAACTCTAGAAGTGGAGGAGGAGGGTGTGAAAGTGCGGAGATGCCTTTTGCTGCGTTTTGCCGAAGACTTTTATTCCTCTCATACTGACAACCATTTAACACAAAAGCAGGGTTAGGAAGCCTGTTAGGAAGCCTCTGAAGCTCCCAGACAGAGGTAGTAGAAACTCAACCTGAACAGACAGAGCCAAACTGATGAGAGAGGTGGTCAACACTCTGTCATGTGGTTTCAGAAAAATAACAGTAGTGGCCATTAGTTGAGCACACTCATTGAACTATGTGCTTTACATTATTGTTTTTTTAGCCCAAGCAAGCCTACATACTACGTATTATGATCTTCACCACAGAAATGAAAACGCCGAAGAGCTGTTAAATCAAATAACTCACTAATGTTACACAAGCTAGAATGTTTTCACTCAAAGTCCATGCTCCCTCTGTCACACTAGAATACTACTCAGAAAATTCTCCAATCTGTTTCAAAAGTGTCTTCCTCTCCAGGAACCTGACACCTGAAATACCAGCATTGGAGATTCATTCCTTTGACTTACGTTTTTTCCTCTTTAAAATGCAAATAGTTCTAACAGAGATTTCACAGAAATCCTGATCACGCATATTTCAAGTCAAATAAATTTATCAAAAACTTTTTTTTTTTTTTTTTTGAGACAGAGTTTCGCTCTTGTTGCCCAGGCTGGAGTGCAATGGCGCCATCTCGGCTCACCGCAACCTCCGCCTCCTGGGTTCAGGCAATTCTCCTGCCTCAGCCTCCTGAGTCGCTGGGATTACAGGCACACGCCACCATGCCCAGCTAATGTTTTTTGTATTTTTAGTAGAGATGGGGTTTCACCGTGTTGACCAGGATGGTCTCGATCTCTTGACCTCGTGATCCACCCATCTCGGCCTCCCAAAGTGCTGGGATTACAGGCTTGAGCCACCATGCCCGGCCTAAAAATTTTTTTTTCTTAGAGTATTGACAATCCTCTATTGACAATACATGATGATAAACACAGCAGAGTTCTAAACATGGAGAGGAGACATCACTGAATGGAGAAAGAGGTTGAAAGAATGAAATTCTGAGAGTGCTGAAGGCAAAACTTAGTGCCATTTACACTATGACTTAAGAATACACCAGGCTGGGTGTGGTGGCTCAGGCTGGATGTGGTAGCTCAGACCAAGTGCCTCATGCCTGTAATTCCAGCACTTTGGGAGGCCAAGGCCAGCGGATCACTTGAGGTCAGGAGTTCGAGACCAGCCTGGCAACATAGTGAAACCCTGTCTCTACTAAAAATACAAAAATCAACTGGGTATGGTAGCGCACACTTGTAATCCCATCTACTCAGGAGGCTGAGGCAGGAGAATCACTTGAACCCAAGAAGCAAAGATTGTGGTGAGCCAAGATCATACCGCTGCACTCTGGCCTGGGACACACAGTGTCAAATTAAAAAAAAAAAAAAATATATATATATATATATATGTCACATTATGTACAGATTTTTGTATATCAAAGATACCTCAATAAAGCTGTTAAAAAATAAAAAGAATGTACCTACTGCAGCCACTCTGTAAAACAGTTTGGTAGTTTCTCAAAATCTAAACATAGAGTTATCACACAAGCCAGCAATTTCAGTCCTATATTCAGAGAAATGAAACTATATTCATACATAAAAACCTGTATGCAAAGGTTCACAGCAGTATTACTCTTAATAGTCAAAAAATAAAAGCAACCTAAGTGATCATCTTTTGAATAATGAATAAGCAAAATGTGGTATATCCATACAATGGAATAGTATTTGGCCATAAAGAAAAATGCAGTACTGATACATACTACAGCATGGATGAGCCTTAAAAACATGCTGAATGGAAGAAATGAGTCAAAAAAATCACATATTTTATGATTAAATTTACGTGAAATGTCCAGAATAGGAAAAACTCATGAAGACAGAAAGTAAGTTAGTAGTTACCGTGCGCTAGGTGAAGGGGGTAATATGGACTGATTGGTAATCTGTACTGGGTTTTTTTGGGGGGTCTGATAAAAATGTTCTAAACTTAGATTGTGATAATGGGTTCACAACTTTGCAAATATACTAAAAACCACCTATCTGTATATCATTTAAATGGGTGAATTTCATAATGTTGGAAAAATATTTCAAGAAACTATAAAAATAATAATAAAGAATAAATCTACTATGAATCAAGGTTGTCCTTATGACAAAGATAACATTCATCCTAAATAAGAAATATATTAGAAAGGCAAGAAAAGGTCAGGTTGCTCTCCATCAAAAAGTAGGTGAAGGATATAAACAGACACTTCTCAAAAGAAGACATTTATGTGGCCAACAAACTGATGAAAAAAAAGCTCATCATCACTGGTCATTAGAGAAATGCAAATCACAACCACAATGAGATACCATCTCACACCAGTTAGAATGGCAATCATTAGAAAGTCAGGAAACAGATGCTGGAGAGGATGTGGAGAAACAGGAAAGCTTTTACACTGTTGGTCGGAATGTAAATTAGTTCAACCACTGTGGAAGATAGTGTGGTGATTCCTCAAGGATCTAGAACCAGAAATGCCATGTGACCCATTGCTGGGTCAAATATACCCAAAGGACTATAAATCATTCTACTATAAAGATACATGCACATGTATGTTTTTTGCAGCACTGTCCACAATAGCAAAGACTTGGAATTAACCCAAATGCCCATCTATGATAGACTGGATAAAGAAAATGTGGCACATATACACCATGGAATACTACGCAGCCATAAAAAAGGATGAGTTTATGTCCTTTGCAGAGACATGGATGAAGCTAGAAACCATCATTCTCAGCAAACTAACACAGGAGCAGAAAACCAAACACCACATGTTCTCACTCGTAAGTGGGAGTTGAACTATGAGAACACATGTACACAGGGAGGGGAACATCACATACCAGGGCCTCTTGGGCGATGGGGGGCTAGAGGAGGGATAGCATTAGAAGAAATACCTAATGTAGATGACGGGTTGATGGGTGTAGCAAACCACCATGTCACGTGTATACCTATATGCATGTTCTGCACATGTATCCCAGAATTTAAAGTATAATTTAAAAAAAAAAAAAAAAGACAAGGTCAGGTTGCCCTAAACTCACTTTGTGCTATTTTTCCTGCTTTAGAACTTTGCAAATTGAATGGATAGGCTGATGTATCTTCAGAAAGAAAATGTTTATAACTAGGCTTACACAATGCCTCAGTTGCTGACGCTAAGAAAACACCATCCCTAATACATGCAATTCTAGCTTTTCAAGTGGTTGTTGTCCAGTTTGTAGATAATTAAAAACTTTTTCTCTGTTCTTACCCATTCTCTTTTCCCCCTTTTCTTCCAGTCTAGTCCTAGACTTTTGGCCAGATATAGTTAATTCTCACTTTAGAGAACAGCAAGGGAAACATGGCCAGATGTGGTGGCTCACGCCTGTAAACCCAGCACTGGGAAGCTGAGGCAGACAGATCATTTGAGACCAGGAGTTTGAAACCAGCCTGGCCAACATGGTGAAACCCTGTCTCCACTAGAAACACAAAATTTAGCTGGTACATGCCTGTAATCCCAGCTACTCAGGAGGCTGAGGCAGGAGAATCACTTGAACCCAGGGGGTAGAGGTTTCAGTGAGCCGAGATCACACCACTGCACTCCAGCCTGGAGGTAGAGTGAGACTCTGATTTAAAAAAAAAAAAAAAATTGCAAGGGAAAAAAGAAAGCAAATCTTAAATTCAGCAATTTTTGTCTCTTTTCAGCATAAAATCGGAGTCTTAGAATTGGCTCTGTCTTTAGGGACCATCTGGTATAAGCCTCTCTATTTCATATAAGAAAACAAGTCCAGAAATAATAACAGCTAGCAGCTATTGACTATTTACTCTATGCCAGGCACTATAATTTACATGTATCACCTTATTTAACCCTCATAGCGACCCACTAAGATAAGTACCCTTATCATCTGCATTTTATAAATAAGGAAAATGAGGCACAGAGAGGTTTTGTAACTTGAATAAGGGCACACAGCTAAGATGTAAAAGATTTAGGATACAAACTCAGAGAGTCTGGCTTTAAAGACCAAGTCTTCAACTACTCTTAATAATCCACTACTATTATAGTTTATCATAAAACTAAGCAACTTTTCTGTGGTCTTATAACTACTTAGTAGAAGGTCCAGAACTAGCATAGAGTGTGAGGTATACCCACCCCAATATCTCCTTAATGACACAAGTTTCAGTAGAAGATTTAGTTGAAACTACAATCTAAACCAAAAAGGATGAATTTTTCACCCACTGCAATCTTGATTTCCACCAATAATTGAGAGATTGAAAGAGAGCTGTCAGAGGTAAGAAGACCTTTGGGTAAGACACTATTGACCTTATTCTGCCACAATGGGGGATAGGTGTTATAGTCTTATGACAGTCTATTCCTGTACCTTCTTTTCCCTCTGGGGATCACTCTGCTAAGTTCCGAGAAGTGACATCTCTGAGATGCAGATGGGGCATATATACAACCAGAAAATTTTTCTCATCAAAGTCGATCGATTACCCCATTACTTAATTAAAGATCATTTTTTTTGGCCTGAAAGAGTTAAAAGCAGTGATATCCTGTGAAATGAAATAAGACATGAATCCTAAGATAATTTATTATAGAAAACATAGCACCTTAATTATTTATATAGCCCAGAGAGCTCAAAGCACTTCACAAACAACTCAGGAATTCTCTACTTATTTTATTTATCAATTATTGTATTCCTTAAATCTTACCACACCATGGCAGGTAAAGGGCAACAGAGCCAAAATTATTATGTTTCTCAAAATCAGGTTAACATGGCAATGCAAACGAATAGTTGCTTCTTAGGGTCATGTGAGAATGAATAAGAGCTGTCTAGAGCTGGACTTAGGACACTGTCTCTATCACGTGGACTTTGGTGAACTTTTTTTTAAAGGAAAAGCAATAAAATGTATATTTAGATTCGCTTCACCAAGTTCAAACATAACAGCGTCCATCTAAAAGAGATCTGAAACCAAACTGAAGAATAAGCTTTTCTAAGATATGCGTAGGACACAAAAATAAGCCAAGGTCATGCTTTAAAAACGAAAATGTCTTCCAATTTAAATTATGTGCAACATCTAGGCTTTGGTTGTTTGGGGCTATTTTTTATAATTTTGCCAACAACTACAACAAAAAGTTCATGGATGTCAACACAATGTAGGGGCAAAACCATGTGAACAGGCCTGGCACCAGCAGTGAACAAAACACACAGGCGGGCAATGCCCCCTTCTCAGCCAAGAGTACAGCCTACTGTGCAGAACCCACCCTCACCTATCCCAGCTCAATGCCATATAGCTTTTAGGTCACAAGGTTCTACGTTTCCCCTCTCATAAATCACCTTCCAGATTCTTCAGTGTAACCTAAATCCCTCTCGTGTCCAATCCTCTCAGACCCTCCTATTGTTAGAAAAAAATGACACCAAATTTCCCAAAATCTCATTCTGGCAGCTTTGACCAAACTGTTCTTTGCAATTCTCAAAAGCCAGAATTGTTCTAATTCTAATAGACTAAAAATGGAATACACAAAAGTGACTAAAAAGAAAGGACATGTTTCATCACAAGTTCTTCTTATGTTGGTCAGAGTTACATTGTTATGGGTCTATAGTATATATCCGCATTATAATAAATAATATAGGGTCTAACCACATTACTTCTGCCTTAACACACTGTACCTGAAAGACAGCATGAGGTAAAACTGACTTGCAAATTCCTTTCATTTGATCCCCTTTTCTTTCCTCAGCATCTTTACCAGAAGGGAGAAAAAAAAAAAAGGAAACAGATTCTTGAATTTTCTCATCAGCAAGAAAAGTTTTTGCATTTGCTGGCTATTGATGCGCGTCTATGAAAATGACTCCTACCACTTCAGCCCCAAAAGGAATCTGATCAGAGGCTGCTCTAAATTGCTTAAAGTTATTTTACTCCTACTTTGCTCAAGGCCTAATACCATTAGAATTCTCTTCCTGCAATCTACAGCTTCCTTCCATAACCCACCACCCCTCCACCTATGTATGCAAATGTACACACACACATATACATAGACACACAAATTATTCTCTAATGTTTTAAAGGGGAGACGAGAGGAGGAGAAGTCCCATAATGTAACTGCTATATTAAAAAGAAGTGGCAGGCGAGAATAATAAGGGAGGGTGTCAAAAGTGAAATACAGTAGTAAACTTAAAAAAACACACACGCTAGCTACTGTTCTGTGATGGGGGTGTTAATTGAACACAGAGAGAAAAGGAAAGAGAGAGAACAAAAGGGTGTTAAGGAGCAAAAAATTATTTTTTTAACCTCCTCCAAAGATTTGATTTGCGTTAACTTTAGCGCAGACAATGCACAGAGGAAAATGGGCTGAAAAGTGCCATATATAGCTATTATGTTCTAAAATTAAAAACTATTCACAACAATTGCATCTATTCACTGCTATCTATAAACATTCTCCTTAGTAAATGGCATTCAGTATTTTTTTGTGTTTTCCTAATTTTTAAACTTGCATTATTTTGACACAGAAGTGAAAAAACATCGAGAAATCTTTAAAAAGATATTCAAGGGTTTTTTAAAGAAATGTAGTATGCTTGACTTTTTCTCTTTTTCTTCCATCCTACCACCCCCATCACCACCACATATACACATACGCAAAACTCACTGTCTTGCTAATATGCCAGAAGACAAGGAATGGATCTTAAAAATCCAAAAGGAAATGTTACATTAAATGGTCCAAAACTCTGTTGTCTTTGTATTCCTAGAATGAGCGAGCAGATAAAAGCCACATGTGAAATATACATTGCTGTGGGTCTCGACAGGGTTTTGGAGCTGCTCTTGGAGATTTCCACCAGAGCATTTTGCTGGCACTCTTTTTCTTAGCGTGTATTTTTTTAAAAGCGAAAAGATATCAAAATAAAAACTTACCCACATTCCGAAGCGAGAAGACACATGGGTTCTTTTTGTTTTGTTTTGTTTTTTAAATATCCCCATAGTAATTTCTGACTTAAACACCCATCAATCAATTGTAATTCAGACGGCACTGCCTACTTTGGGGTATTAGGTGCATGTGTGTATGTATTTGTAAAGTTCCAAAAGGCTGGTAATACATCTTAGCTGGTTTTCTTATTTATTTCTAAGTCTTCCAACTATAAAATCATTAACAAATGCAAAAGAGCAAAAATAACAAATCAATGCAATTTCCAAGTTCCTCTCAAGAGCTCTGCCTAGGTGAGCCAAATGTATGAACTACTTGTCAGAACACGAACAAACAAAGCCCACCCTAAACCAAGTAACCTCTATTATTATTATAAGCATTATAATGCTTGAGATGAAAATTCAAAAATACTCATTTAATGCAAAGAGTCTTGAAAGTAACAATAGAAAAGTCCCCAAACAATAAAGGAATGTTTGTGAACTGATCACTCAAGGGATCTTTGTACCAGCTCTGTGTCAAGGAAGAAGCAGGAAAAAAAAAAAAAAAAAAAGCTCCTGCAACTTTAGAGACACTTTGTTCCTCCGACACATCAACTGCATGGAAGATATGCTGGCAAAAAGACTGAAGGTTCCGGGATCCTGAGTAGCCAAGTAATTGTGCTTTAGACTCAATGGGTTCTTTTCAGCACACCACAGATGACTACTACCTTTAACACAACACTCAACATTCCAGAAGAGGTTTTTTCTTTCCCTTCAATCCTTCCAACACACAAGTTGAAGACTAAGAGGGAGTTAAGCCTTTTTTCCCCCTACTTTTGCCCAGGGATGCCCTCTTAATAGAAAATTTGGGGGGGGTGTGTTTCCCAGGGGTGCCCTCTTAATCCAAAATGTGTGTGTGTGTGTGTGTGTGTGTGTGTGTGTGTGTCCCAGGGGTGCCCTCTTAATCCAAAACTTGTGTGTTTCCCCCTTAACACAGGAGGCAATGATTCTTATCACTTTCAATTTACATTATTTGATAAACTATTTTTTAAAATATATTATTCTAGAGACAACACAAAAAAGCCTTAATTCAGATTTTTTTTTAAAGTCTCTAAATATTAGATGTATTGACACAAAATAAAAAAAAAAAACTTTCAGAATGTTACTTTGACCAATACTGCTTTACTTTCTATCACACTCTACTTCAGCCAGTATGAACAAGGAGCTAACTCTTTATCCCACACCTGAACCGGATCTCTATTCACACCCACCCACTTTGATCTACTGCCTCAGTAGGTTTTAATTAGGAAACTAGAATGAAATACTTTGGCCACAATGTACATTTAAGTGCCCTGACAGGTTTCCTTTCAATAAAAATCTGATCAAGTATCTTCAAAAATAGACTCTCTTTAGTCCATATTATCACATATGCTTTTATATTTTGATTCTACATTTTATGAAACAAGATCAGCAGGAACTCATACTCGATTAGAAACAAATCCCAACAAACCAAACATTCAAAGTAAATAAGCATCAGAGATCAAAGAAGAAAAAAGAGAGAAGAGGAAAAAAAAAAATATATATATATACACACACATACTTAGGTTTACTACTCTGGGCTGATAGAAAAAAAAAACTAAAAAGTGTGACAAACTGGAAAAAAGCTCTTTTGATATTTGAATGCACAATCCATAAATCTCTTAAAAGAGCTAAAATAATGCAATTAACAGGCTTGCATTAAGGTTAGGCTTTGGCAAGGCAACCTGGAAGACTTACAGGTCTGAACATCACTTCTAGGTGCTTTGTCTAGAATGTTATGCACAACACAAATAACATTCAACAAAGGAGCTGCGTAGTAATTTTACATGCATTTCAAGACCCGAGTAATTACATATTCAATCAACAGTCACATCTTGAAACTATTTATTTTTTAAAAGAAAAATACAGAGAGCTCTCAAAAAGAAAGCCACTCTGTGTGCCCTCTCCCCCCGCCCCTTTTTATGTGTAACTATCAATGTATATCAACCGAGCATGCAATCATATTTATTGTCACTTTCATTCATGTCATGCCCTTGCTTATATGGTTTAGATATGAATTATTGACTGTTACACTCCTTGTTGTAAAAAATAAATAAATAAATAGATGTCAGGTACTTTGCACTGCTCTAAAGCGAGCGGGTAAGTCAGAGCCCAGCAGAAGCTCCCGCTTTATATAACCACCCCTTGTCCCTCATCTTTATTCCCTGGTTTCAGATTGCCTTCTCAAATCTTTCTTCTTACAAGGGAGAGCTTTACCCACTTTGGAAAATTAAGGATTAAAATAAACAAACAAGGGGATGTTGCTAAATGTCCTTCCCAGAGCATCTGTTGTTTAAGAACACCTCTGATTGATGACTGCTATTTTTTAATTGTTGCTTTAAAATTTAAATGCCCTCCTGGGATGTGTTATAAGTATGTTAGTCCATGATATGAGGTCTAGAAAGTAGAAAAACAACAGAGTGAATGATCTCATGGCGTTATACTCTCCTAAACCCAACGATTCTCCCTGCAATAAAATCACAGGCCACTCAAATACCGATAACCTAATGTTGTATAGCGCATTCCACAAAGGTATTTGACAACACTTTCTGTTGAGAACCTCTAGTCTGCTGCTTTGTGTAATTACAAGAAAAAAAGGAAAGGAAACTTTAAACAGTTTAACACCCCCATACCCAATTCCAAAAAAATTAGGGTTTTAAAAACAGACCAAAATATATTCCTTAACAAAATGAACTTTTACTTTCATATTTTTGCCCCAAAGATATATCGGTCCATAAATTTCCTTTCAGAATCTATATTTTAGCCCCAATCTCAAAAAGGATAGAAACAGAGTTGTAGAAAATTAACCAGTAGTGCTTGATAATAACTGTCAAAGAAACTTGATGCTTTCTTTTAAAGAAAGCAGGATTAGGACTTCCTATCAGAATATAAGGTCAGTCTTGATAGTACTTGTATTCTGAAATTTTAATATTTAAATAATAGATTTGTGAGTGCTGGTTAAGTGATTTCACTGGCCAAAGAAAACGCTAAAATGTTGGAATCTCATTCCTACCTGTTTTTTCTTTGATTTCACACAACACATTAAACAAGGCAGGCTTCATTCTGTGGCAGTTTAAAGCATGTTTTCTGCAAGAAAGAAACAACATGATAGCTTAGGTGGGCTCTCAAGATCAAACTGCCGATAATGCACAGGGTGAAAACATTTGAACATTTAGACAAAATGATATACCAAGCATAACTCTGGGACACGCTTCAATTGTTTTTATGACTTAGTATACAGAGTCCCGCCATAGAAAAAGAAATAATGTTAATTAGCAGGGAGAGAGTAGGGATTTAACTACAGAACAGAACTAAGCTAAATTATGCCCATTTAGGGAAAGGGGTTTTTTTTTGTTGTTGTTGTTTTTTAAGTAGTTTAATCAAAGTGGAATTCTTAAACCTACAATCCTTCCCAGGACAATGAATACAGCAAAGCCAAAGGCATAGGTTAACAGTTTTGTAAAATCCATGCAACGACCACAGCCTAGGAACTGCCTGCCTCTCGGTCTGTGTGTTTTCAAATTTAATTCATCCATGTGTTCGAATTCATTCCGCAGATGCCCCTGTATTCTCATAAACACAAGATGCTTGAAAGGTCTTCTGAGTAGAACTGTCAATTTATAACATTTCAGTCCCCAAGTTAAAGAGTATGGAAATGCATTGCCAGGGGGCAAACATACCCATATGGGGAATAAATTCATTTCTCTATGTTCACATTATGCCTCTTGTGCACACACTGCTTATTTGCAGGTGTTGAAATTCAATTATTTACAATTAGGACCTTGCACCCATTGGGGGAAAAATAAATGCAATTTTGTCTTTTAGATTAGTGATTTACCTGGTTCGCATGTGTGTGTGTGTGTGTGTGTGTGTGTGTGTGAGTGTGTGTGTGAGTGAGTGTGTGTGTGTGTGTGTGTGTATTCCAAATGCACTTGAGGAACAGAACAATACCTTTCCTTCTATTTTATTATGGAATCACTTAGCAGAATGATACTGTTTTGGAAACAAGATACTGATCATATCAGCTATTAGTTAAGGAAATTCTGTTTACTAACTAAAATTAATGTGTAAAGATAAAATGGAAAGTTCTGGCACTCAAAACACATTCAATTCTTTTTTAATCCCTTTGAAAGTTAAAAAATAGACACACATCCTCATGAAGAACAGATATCAGAAACATGCTCTATGTACTGTACACTAGGGGAGTAATAAACTCAAAATTCAGGACTAGCAAAATGAACACATACATTATATCTAAAATACTAATGGTTTACTTTTGTAAATAATACACATTTTAAAGGTTTGACTAAGAAAAGGAAAAAAGAACATACTATCTACTAAGTGAAGTTAGGAGTTACATTGTTTATCCAAAAAGAAAGCTTAGTGTTGATTTTAGTAAGTTCTCATGTAGGGTGGAAAAAAAGATGGAAAATGTTTTAAAATATTAAAGACCTTTCCCGGGTCTTTTAAAATAGTTTTCATTAATTCTATTTCTATACATAGGCCCAAATGCAAACAAAAATTCTCACACAGCTTTATAAAAATATTGCATTTTCACAGCACACAAATGGAGCTAGCTATAGAGGAAGAACTAAAAATTTCCCCATCCCAAAATTGTATCTGATCTCTCTCTGCATCTAGGCCATTGAAAGGGGGAAATCGCTAAGCCCTGTTTGTCCTCAGTTTCACAAAAAAAGAGAGCCTGAGCATCAAAAAAGTAGTATCTACTCTTACTGGCCCCTTCCACTTCACAAACTTGTTTTTAAGCCAGTTTATTGGTATGTCTGAGTGTATTTTTCCAGAACAATTTAATAGAGAAATATGTTCCAATTCAAAAGATAATTTGCCAGTGGGAAATCTTCCTCTTACCATACCTATTAGCTTTCCTTCAGATAATAAAATTCAAAAAGTGCACCAATTGATTTTTAAAATTTCCCCATTTAAAAAAAAACTTAAAATAGTTTGAGTCTTTCAACATTTCCAAGTTTTCAAACACCCATAAACCCTAGTACTTTGAGTTTACATGTTGCATGTGCTTGCACTAAAATTGAGTATAATTCATAACATCCATGTTTTTAACTGCTTCTTCTCATTTTCTTAACTCAGATTCTTATTTCACTTAGGCAGAAATACACATAATGATGTCTTCTCCACATTACCAAGTCATCTGAAGTATAGGAGTTGTGTATATATGTTTACAGGGTTTTCAAAGAAAAAAACCGCTACTCTGGAGATATAACAAAGCTGGCTAATCGTATAGACATATGTGGTCATTAGATTTTTAAAATTCTCCTTTTCGAGCTCGGCCTTGGGCAAGCTGTTAGTAGGTTGTCACTTAGTCTCTGTTTTACTTTGAAAGAGAATTTACTGTAAAATCCTGGAGTAGAGAACTATATATCTAGCAGTGGATTAACTTGAGAAGCTACACAGTTTATTATGTTTCCTTAATAAAGACCTTAATGTCTTATAGTATTGAAATACATAAAATTCACACATGCTTTCATTTCTAAGTGGCCCTGAAAGAAGCATGGGGCAAAGAACATGCTTGATTTTTGTCCCCCCACCCCTTTTTAAAGGACCATACATAGCTGTCTGTGTCATGGAAGGTTGGTAAACCGACTCAAATTAGGAGACAATAAAGTTAAACTAAAAATCTGAGTCTCTTAAAAACTAACAAATATGCCTAAAAACAAAATTATATTTTCATTAGCTTTTTTAAAAAACAGAATTAAGTGAATGCAAAATATTTTCTGGATAGCTGACAACTACCGACAAAGAAATGCCCTGCGTTTTTGTTGTTTCGTATTTGGGGTAGGGGGAAAGAAAGGAGAGAAAATTAATTTTGGACGGGTAAGTCAAGAAAGAAAATCAAACTCGCTGAATTAGGTAAGGAGTCAACTAAATTTGCAAATAAAGTGTTCTTGGGACATTTTATTTTGTAATGTTACAGAGTCCCCTCAACAAGAAGGCATAGAATGCTGTTCAAAACTTGACAATTCTGCTTTCTCTGATACTTTTTTAAAGCAGTAAAAAGTGCCGAGGGCCGCTTTTGGATCAGTTGGCAGTATTTTCGGCGTGCCTGTGTGTTTGTGTGGATATAAATGAATACCCCTATATTCACACACACACACACACACACACACACACACACACAATATGTACACAGCCACATCTCGGCATGGGCGATTACACTTTCGATAACAACGCTCCTTCAAATTTTACTCCTCCGCCATGTAGTTGCTTGTCAAAATGAGAAAAGAAATAACATTTTTTTAAAAAAAAGCGCTGTGGAGATTCGGTTCCCATTGTTTCCCCCTGCGAGAGGGAGAAAAACAAAAAACCCCAAGAAAGGAAAAGAAAAGCCTCCATCTCACCTGGCCTGCGCCTCATCCAAACTCTGGTCTGTGATGGTCATAATTTGCTGTAAAATGTCTCCAATGTCCTGCTTCCTCCCGCCCTCCCCCTCGGTCCCTCCGGCCCCATCCTGCAAGTGCTGGGACAGGCCGGGGTGTCCGGCCATCCCGACCCCAGCATGGGAATGCATCAGCCTGGGCTGCTCGTCCATCTCCAAAGGCTACGGCAGCCCCCGGCTCTTCCTCTTCTGCTCCTCGGCTCGGCTCCTGGGAAGCACCAAGGCTTTTTATCCTTCAAGCTTGTCTTCAAATCCTTTTCAGGATAAACAGGGATGGGGGAAAAAAGAAGACCAAAAGAAAAAAAAAATCCCTTTGCCTCTAGAGGATGGTGGGAGGATGGGGAGGGGGGAGGGGGAGGGGGCGTGAAGGGGTTGCGGGGTGAGGGTGGGGATAAGGGCTGGTGGGGAAGGGTGTTGACTCCAAAAAGCAAGAAAAATAAACCACCTTCCCACTTGGCGAAAAGAAATCAGAGCTGGCTTTTGGTTTTTCAGTCCGGTCTCCTTTGCAAGGCAGAAATGGGCTCCCGGCGCTTAAATCTGTGGCTTAATCCTTTTGCAAATATGCATTGATCGGGAGGAAGGCAGGGGGATTGCAATGCAAACTTTCCCCCCCACCCCCCGCTGCCCCCCACCCCCACTCCGGGCCAGAGTGATCTCAAAGGGGGTGGGCTGTTGCAAAAGCCAGATCTCCCCCAGCTGCGGCGGCAGGCAAAGCACAGGCTCTCTCCTCCTCCGTGTCTCTGCAAACTCCAGCAGCCCCGTCAGCCTCCTGCTTTTGTTTAGCTCAGGCTCAGGACTCCAGAAACATATACAGAAAAACCACAGCCTGAGAAGAGGAGGAGGAGGAGGAGGAGAAGGAGGAGGAGGTGGAGGAGGAGGAGGAGGAGAAGGAGGAGGAGGAGGAGGAGGAGGAGGAGGAGGAGGACGAGAAGGAGGAGAGGGGAGGGGGCAAAGGGAAAGGGAGGGGGCGGGGAAGCCGGGAGGCTGGGGAGAGAAGGAGGGAGGAGGGCGCCCGGAGCTCCGCCTCCCTTCCCTGATTGGCCAACAGATAAAGGACCGGCCCCTCCTCCCGTACTTTCCTCACTGCGCCTCCTCCCCAGCCTCCTTCAACTCCTCCTCGCGCGGCGCCCTGTCAATCAGAGTTCAGAGGTGGGCCGGGAAGGAGGCCGAGCTAACACCCAGTCTCCAGTCCTTAAAGGTGCAATGGTACTGTAGTTCAGCTCACTTGGTTTCCACTTTTCCTGCTGGCCTTACTTGGGTTGCGTCCTTGAGGAAAACGTGGCTCCACTTAAATGCAAACATATAAAATTAACAGGAAAGAACACAGACGGTGTGCGTCCTCTTGCCCACGCCTGCTTTGCTTTTGCTGTGGCATTTTGCTGTGGCATCGTCATTTAAAACTTGATTCTTTTAAGTGCTTAGACTTCAGGGAAACTGCTGAGAGCAAAAGTTTGTCAGCAGGATATTGTTATGAAACACAATCGAGCTGTTAATATAATTAATAATGGTCTCTATTAAGTGGCAGATGTAATAAATTTTTTTAAAAAAATCTGGCACAGTAAAGTTGAAAAGAATACCAAACTGTGTCATTTTTGTTGCTTGAAAACTAAATTATGGACTCTGAAACTGAATAATGCTGAAGAAAAAGAAAGATTAATAAATAAGGTCACCAAATGAAACTAATTCAACATTTCTCTCTTCCCCCTGGGGGAAATTAGTTATTTGGCTTAAATACCTAATAAAGAAATGCATTATCACGGTCTGGTTCTAGTTTTTAATATAGTCTAATAAGTATTATTAACTGGGAGAAGAAGTGAACTGACATTTATTGAATGCCTACTATGCACCAAGTAATTTACATGAGTTATTTTATTTAATCCCCAAGACATCTCTGTGAGTTATGGATTATTATTTCCATTTTACAGAGAGGGAGCTCAGGTTAAATAATTTGTCCAAGGTCCACAGTTATTAAGTGTCAAAGCTGGAATTTAAACCCGAGTGTGACTCCCTCCCAAGGCCTAGTATTTCCAGGGCACAACCTGTTTCGGTCTAAGAGAAATGTGTGAATAGTGTTAAAAATTATTTATGTACCTATTGCCTGTCGAGTTTGAAAGGAAACTTGAGGTGCTTAAAAGGGTACATATTCCAAGATGACTCAAATTGAAAAAGGGTAGGAAAAAATAAAAAGTTAATAAAATGGAATCAGGAAAAAGGCCAGTAAGAAACCCCTAACTAAAATCTAGTATCATAGCTCCAGATGGACACAAATTTGCTTCCAGTCTTTTCATTAGGCCAAGTGAGAGGGAAAAATCTGACTTTGTACACAGTCACAATGAATATAAGATAAAATAGCAAGTCAATTACTTAGGAAAAGTCCAGAGTATTTTGTAATATAAAATAATCTATTGTGTAGCCAGCCCTCTTCCTGGATGGCAGTATAGCAAAGGAAATGCAAAGTGCAGCATAACCAGTCTGCAAAATGGAAAGCAGCCTTGCCAGGTGCTTTGAGATCCTCAAATAAAATGTTATTCTTTTCATCAATCATTACACAAAACAAGTTTGGCAAGATAAGGAGTACTAATGAAAGCATTTCAAAGCAGTTCTTAGCAAGCTGCTTGGCACCTATTGGTATGAGGACATGCAATAGAGAGTATTAATTGTAATTATGATGTTATATTGCTTAATAACAGTTGTTTTATTCACATACATACCCTGACTCATAAACTGATTTTTTAAAATTAACGCTAATCAAAAGTTGAGCACAAAACTGTATACTCAAATCACATATCAACCACAGTGATTGAGTTAGCATATCCCTTACAGAGTTGAAGTTACCACATCTTAAAGCATGAAAAGAAGTCAGCCTAGAGTCTCTACAAAATCAGTTTGTGAGTAATTAATTCTAATTTCAAACCTAATAAAATCTTTCCAGGCAAAGTACTGGAAAATGTACCATCAATGCCAGAAGATCACTGGCATCTAGGAAAATTTTAGTATGGAAATAAGATGTGTATATGCAATAATACTAAAAATAGGTAATATTTATTGACTGCATACTATAATTATCATATTCAAGGTGTCTTGTTAATTTAATCACCACAACTGTCTTACCCCAATACCTATGCTTTTAACAATTGTGCTAGAGTGTGGCCCAGATATATTTCGATATATAATAAATGCTATAGAAGTAATAACAAGCCCTAGACATCCTGTAAGAAATGAGAGAAGGGGACAGGTGAGGTGGCTCACACCTGTAATCCCAGCACTTTGGGAGGCAGAGGCAGGTGGATTACCTGAGGTCGGGAGTTTGAGACCAGCCTGACCAATATGGAAACCCCATCTCTACTAAAAATACAAAACTAGCTGGCATGGTGGTGCATGCCTGTAATACCAGCTACTCAGGAGGCTGTAGCAGGAGAATCGCTTGAACCCAGGAGGCAGAATTTGGAGTGAGCCAAGATTGCGCCATTGCACTCCAGCCTGGGTAACAAGAGCAAAACTCCATCTCAAAAAAAAAAAAAAAAAAAAAAAAAAAAAAAAACGGAAAAAGAAATGAGAGAAGGGAGTAACCAGTTAGAGTGAATAGAAGTAGGCTTTGCAGTGGGTCTAAAGGAAGAGCTGGACCTGGAGGGCTAGGTTAATGCACTTGACAGGAGTACAGGGTAGCTCTTCAGGCAGAATGGAAATTATATTAGGTATGATTGGTAGGACTTTTAACAGCAACATTTGTGCTTTATTTGGTGGACACTAGGGATACACTGAGGTAAGTTGTTTCTTTCAAAGATAGGAACAGAAAAGCATGTTTTAGGAAGAATTATCTGATTACTCCATACTTCGGGCAACAATTAATTGGTTACCTGAATCATTTGGCAAAGAAAGATGAAATTAGGAAAACAAATTAGGAAAGTGGCAGTAGAAATGGAAAAGAGAGGACAATTTTGAGGAAGATCTTCAAGATAGAGTCAATAGAAATTTATAACTGATTTTGTGTGAGTGGAAAGGATAAAATAAATGTCTTCAAGCTTGAATGAGAAGAATGCAATGGCATTAATATAATAATAACTATAGATAGAATGTGTTGAGTGCTGATTGTGTTTCATGCACTGATTGTACATTACCACTTAGTTTTAACAATTTAACAGTTCATTTAAATAACTTCTTCATGAGCTTACAGTCTCCATTTTGCAGATGAAGAAACCAAGGTCCCTAAATGTTGACTTAATAGACCAAGTATGATTTAAAAATTCTTATTTTTTAATACATTACGGAGAATAAAGGACATAAAGAGGAGGGAATACTATAGATGAAATAGAAGTAGAATCTTCAGACTCACACACGTAATCTCAACACTTTGGGAGGCCAAGATAGAATTGCTTGAGCCCAGGACTTTGAAAACAGCTTGGGCAACAAGGGAAGACTCTGTCTCTATTAAAAAAAAATTAAAAATTAATGGGGCATAGTGGCACTATCCTGTAGTCCCAACTACTTGGGAGGCTAAGGCAGGAGGATTAGTTGAGCCTGAGAGGTAGAGGCTGCAGTGAGCCATGTTTATGCCACTGCATTCCAGCCTTAGCAACAGAGTGAGACCCTGTCTTAAAAAAAATTAAATTGACAAAAAAATTATAATCTTCTTTTATTTGCATTTAGAAACTTCTGAAAATAAACTCATGCATGCAATTTCCGTAGCTTATGGGTTGTGACAGGGAATGGATAGTGTTTTTTTGCTCCTTCCATATCTCAGCAGGGCTCTCGTTGTAATAGACATTTAAAAAATATATTTTAAAAGAATTAATGATGCTAGTAATCATAGTTTATTTTTTCAGAATAATAAGTGAACCCCACTGAATCACATTTTAAAAACATGAGTCATTATCAAAATTTGTCCAACTAGCAAAGTAGCTCTCAGATTGACCTTAATCTGGCATGTTTACAAAGTCATCTTACTATGTTACCTCTATTTTAAGATTTAGTTTACCCCCAGGATTCCTTTTCAAACTTTATTGAAAGCCCACTCGTACATATTCCCATCTTCATTAAGGGACAAAGAGCAGGTGCAAAGAGCATATGCAAGGACCCCTGTCTATTCTCTAGCAAACAAAATGGTTGCAAAGAGATGGGTCCCTTTGCATGATCTCAGAAATAAACTCAATACCCATAAGATGATATAGCCTTTATCATCTGAGCTGGTATTCATCTATGTATATTTGTGATTATATTTGAATGGGCATCTAGGTTTTTCTAACTTTTCTGTTTATGTAGGAAAAGGAATTCTTCTCTGCCCAAGTGGGTCAGAACCAGGGATAGTAAGCAACGATAGTACCTTAGGCAGTTGATGGCATCTATTTTTATGACCAATAATTCTTGTCTTTCTCTTTCAACTATTCTCTTAGCACTAATTTGTTGCTTTCCTTAAACATTTTACTTACATCTCTACCTCCATTCCCCTTGCCTTCCTTTTCTTCTGTCCAACCTCATCTGTCTTGTTCACAGAGATCTTCTCCCTCCCAATTTGGTCCTATCTCCTTGCCTTACTGGGCAGGTCTTGAAGCAGTGCTGGGACCACCAGCCTGAGTGGAGCATGGGAGTTATATGTTAGAGCAGGAAAAGCCTACAATGGGGATTTCTAAACCAGGGTCCATGAATGAGTTTCAGGTGTTCTGTGAACCCCTAGAAATTATAGACAAAATTTGGTGATGATATAGTATGGCTGTGTCCCCGCCTAAATCTCATCTTGAATCCCCACATGTTGTGGGAAGGACCCAGTAGGAGGTAGTTGAATCACAGGGGCAAGTCTTTCCTGTACTGTTCTTGTGATAGTGAGTAAATCTTACAACATCTGATAGCTATTATAAGGGGAAGTTTTCCTGCACGAGCTCTCTTTGCTTGCTGCCATTTATGTAAGACGTGACTTGTTCCTCCTTGCCTGCGGCCATGATTGTGAGGCTTCCCCAGCCACGTGGAACTGTAAGTCCAATTAAACCTCTCTTTTGTAAATTGCCCGTCTTGAGTATGTCTTTATCAGCAGCATGAAAATGGACGATTATAGTAAATTGGTACCAGTAGAGTGGGGCACTGTTGAAAAGATACCTGAAAATGTGGAAGCGACTTTGGAACTGGGTAACAAGCAGAGGTTGGAACAGCTTGAAGGGCTCAGAAGAAGACAGAAAAATGTGGGAAAGTTTGGAACTTCTTAGAGACTTGTTGAATGGCTTTGACCAAATGCCTAATAGTGATATATATATAATGAAGTCCAGGCTGAGGTGGTCTCAGCTGGAGATGAGGAACTTGTTGGGAACTGGAGGAAAGGTGACTCTTCTTACATTTTAGCAAAGATACTGGCAGCATTTTGCCCCTGCCCTAGAGATTTGTGGAACTTTGAACTTGAGAGAGATGGTTTAGGATATCTGGTGGCAGAAATTTTTAAGCAGCAAAGCATTCAAGAGGTGACTTGGGTGCTGTTAAAGGCATTCAGTTTTAAAAGGGAGCAGAGCATGAAAGTTTGCAAAAAAAAATTGCACCCTGACAATGTGATAGAAACGAATTAACCATTTTCTGGGAAGACATTCAAGCTGGCTACAGAAACTTGCATAAGTAACAAGCAGCCAAATGTTAATCCCCAAGACGATAGGGAAAATGTCTCCGGGGCATGTCAGAGGTCTTCACAACAGCCCCTCTCATCACAGGCCAGAGGCCTAGGAGAAAATGGTTTCATGGGCCAGGACCAGGGTCCCTGTGCTATGTACGGTCTAGGGACTTGGTGCCCTGTGTCCCACCACTCCAGGTGTGATTAAAAAGTGCCAAGGTACAGCTCAGGCTGTTGCTTCAGTGGGTGGAAACCCCAAGCCTTGGCAGCTGCCACGTGATGTTGGGCCTGAGGGTGCACAGAAGTCAAGAACTGAGGTTTGGGAACCTCTGCCTGGATTTCAGAAGATACATGGAAATGCCTGGATGCCCAGGCAAAAGTTTGCTGCAGGGGCAGAGCCCTCATGGAGAACCTCTGCTAGGGCAGTGTGGAAGGGAAATGTGGGGTCAGAGCCCCCACACAGAGTCCCTAGTGAGGCACTGCCTAGTGGAGCTGTGAGAAGAGGTCCACCGTCCTCCCAAAATGGTAGATCCACTGGCAGCCTGCACCATGCATCTAGAAAAGCTGCAGACACTCAATGCCAGCCCATGAAAGCAGCTAGGAGGGGGGCTATACCCTGCAAAGCCACAGGGGCAGAGCTGCCCAAGACCATGGGAACCCACCTCTTGTATCAGCACAACCTGGATGTGAGGCATGGTGTCAAACGAGATCATTTTGGAGCTTTAAAATTTGACTGCCCTACTGGATTTTGAACTTGCATGTGGCCTGTAGTCCGTTTGTTTTGTCCAACGTCTCCCATTTGGAATGGCTGTATTTACCCAGGCCTGTACCCCCATTGTATCTAGGAAGTAACTAACTTGCTTTCAATTTTACAGACTTATAGTCAAAAGAGACTTGCCTTGTCTTGGAGGAGACTTTGGACTGTGGACTTTTGAGTTAATGCTGAAATGAGTTAAGACTTTAGGTGACTGTTGGGAAGGCATGACTGGTTTTGAAATGTGAGGACATGAGATTTGCGAGGGGCCAGGAGCAGAATGATATGGTTTGGCTGGGTCCCCACCCAAATTTCATCTTTAATTTCCACATGTTATTAGAGGTAATTGAATCATGGGGGCAGGTCTTTCCCATGCTGTTCTCATGATAGTGAGTAAGTCTTACAAGATTCAAGATCCAACAGTTTTTATGAGAGAAAGTTTTCCTGCACAAGCTCTGTTTGCTTGCTGCCAACCAGGTAAGATGTGACTTGCTTCTCATTGCCTTCCGCCATGATTGTGAAGCTACCCCAGCTACATGGAACTGTAAGTGCAATTAAACCTCTTTCTTTAGTAAATTGCCCAGTCTTGGGTATGTCTTTTTCAGTAGCATAAAAATGGTCTAATACATGTGGTATGTGCTACTCTATGTTATTTTTAGAGTAACCTCCATTGTTTATCAGAGTCTCAAGAAATTTAAAGACCCAGAAAAGGCAACATCTATGAGCTTTGGATTATTAAGTAAAGTTAATGCTGCAACTTTAAACTGCTGGTCTAGGGAAACCATGTGATTCTTAACGGATGAGATTTTCTAAGAAATATCTGCTGCTATTTTCTACACTAAGCAAGGTTGCAGACTGTCAACAGCTCATTAGGCCTAGCTATTGAATGATAGTCAATCCAATATCAATATCAGGCCTTAAAAGCCAAAGGTATGAACCTTGAAAGCAAATCAGAAGGAAAGGGGATGTGGTTGTGCAGACCAACATTGACATTGTTATATTGCTCAAGGCACTGGGAATATCGTGGTGACAAAACAGACTGAATACCCTAATTTCATGGAGCTTCTATTCTCGTATAGGAAAAAACAACAAGCAAAGAAAGAAAGAAATAACCTCAGACACTCCTAAATGCTATGAATAACATAATATGGGGTAATATAACATGAATTTAAGGAGGCAACATCAGATAAGATGGTCAGGAAAGAATTTACCCAAAGCTCAGATTTGGGGTCATTCCTGAGTGATGAGAAGCCAAATATACGTAGGTTCTGGGAAAGAGCAATTGGAAGAGGTAAGAAGGAGGGAGCCGCAGGCACAGAGGGCTTCAGTGCAGATAATTTGAAGGAAAGAAAGTCAGAGAGACTGGAACAAAATGAGCAAGAGAAAGAGCACACAAAAGTAAAATCAGAGTGGGAAGCACAGAAGAGACATCGTATGAACTTTGTGGCCACGTTAAGGCGTTTGGATTTTATTCTAATTGTGTTGGCAATTCCCTGAATGATGCTAATTAGGAGAATGATATTGCACATTGATCCGACACACTTTTTTGACCATGTACTATATGCCAGGCACTTTCTAGTCACTCGTGAATATATCAGCAGTGGATGTGCCAGGCACAGTCTCTGCTTTCACGAAACTTCGTTCTAATGAAACATACATGAACACAGCAAGCAGTCAATGTCAGGAAGTAGTAAGTTTTACAAAGAAAAAAAGCACAAAGGTGTGATGGGAAGTGACCTGGAAGCGACTTTAGATGGAATGGTCATGATGGACACACTGAGGAGGAACATATAAGCTGTGACATAAGTAGTTAATAGGGAGTAAGTCATATGAGGCCAGGCAGAAGAAATGGCCAATCCAAAGGCTATAAGTGTGACATGAAAGTGCCTACAATGTTTGAGGGATAAGAACTGAAGTCGATGTGGCAAGAGAGGAGAGTGGCGTAAAGCCAAGGAGGTAGGTAGGTTTTAGATTAATGGAGAATGGATTGCAGGGGTGGGAGTGCAGTTAAATGCAAGCAGGAAGAATGCTGAAGGCATGATACAGTAGCTTAGGCCAGAAATGATGGCACCTTGGACAAGGACAGAAGTATTGGGTATGGTATAAGATGATTAGATTCATGACACTTTTGGAGGTGAAGTCATAGGCTTCACTGGAGACTCGGATGTGTATAGAAGAAGAGAGAAAGGAATCAGAGCTCATTTCTGGATTCTGGTTTTCCTAACTAAATACGTGGTGTTGATACTTAACGAGACGGAGAAAATATCCTTTGTAAGATAAATATTATCACTCCCATTTTACACGTGAGGAAACTAAGGTTCAACAAATATAATTCCAAAGCATATGCTTTTTCTACCACATCTTCTCTAGGACTGAGAGTTACCTAGATTTAACTGATCACGTAGTCAAAAAAAGAGCATATAAAGTAAAGTCAAGGGAGTAGTCTCACAGCATATGTATGGTCTCTGTGTGCATGCATGTGTACGTGCCCTTGTGTATGTCTGTGTGTTCTAACAATCTTACTGAGAAAGGTGTCAGAAGCAACTATCTTGTGGTCTGATCCCTTCCTTTCTCTTATCTGTGAGGGGAGATGATAGAAAATGAGAAGACCTTAAACTTAAGACTAGCTTGTACTGGTGATACTAGAATGAACACTGGCATACTAAGGTTGACAATGGAACAAAAAGTCCTGACTTAGCAACTCAAATGTTTATCATCTATGATGTTAAACACAGTGCAGATGAGATTTTCAGTCACAAGGCAATTTACCACCAGAGTCCTAGATACAAACACAACATGAACAGCAGAGCCCAGTGCTTAGAGATCAAGGAGACCCTGGCTCTGAAAGTCACCAGTTCTGTGACCTTGGCCAAGAAAGCTAACTTATCTAAAGCCTCATTTTCACAACTTTTAAGATTGTGGTTAGTCCGAAATTGGATCATGATGAATGTTAAGCATTTAGTATAGTGCCTGATAGAGAATAAACATTCAATAAATGGCCAATTTTCTAATTCTTTCCATTATTCTTGGCTGGTTTCTTCCAGAGCTGCATTAGTTCCCTTTTGTCCTTCCCTGCCTTGGAGAGCACTAATAAAATTATACATTTTGGGTTGAATAATTCTTTGTTGTGGGAAGGCTCAGGAATGGGAAGTACTAGTTACTTCTGAAGGCAGGCTTGGAGGGTGAAGGGAAAATCTTGTGTAAAATTTTGTAGAAGGAAAAAGTCTAGCCTGTAGATTTCTGCTATTTAATGTGGTTACCACTAGCCACATGTGGCTACTTAAATTATTAATTTAAATTAAATTAAATTTAGGCTGGGTGTGGTGGCTCACACTTGTAATCCCAGACTTTGGGAGGGAGAGGTGGGCAATAGAGCATTGTAAAACATTTTGCACTGTTTCTGGAATTTACTCATTAGAAACCAGTAGTACCCGCTCACCCTTTCTGGCTTTGACAATCAAAAATATCCATAGACCTTGCTCTGGAAGACAAAATCCCCTCCGTTGAGAACTACTTACTGTTTTGAAAGGTTTTTAGCTTTCTAAACTAGGCTATGCTTTATGAAGAATCCTTAAGTTAGTGTTTCTCAAATCCATTAAAATCACACTGAATATTCTGTTTGAGAAGTAGGCTAGGAATCTGCCTTTTTAAACAAAGACCCCAGTGATTCTAATTTAGGTGTTTCTAAAGATCACACCTGGAGAAACGCCCTAAGATGACTACAATGTGAAGTGAAGTCCCCCTTAACACTATTAGAGTGCTCCAGACATATAAGGTTTCAAGGGACAGGTCAATGTATTGAGAAGATAAATATTTACTGGGTAAGAAATCATGCAAAATATCCAAGAGTGCTGCATGGAGCAAATCTAGTACAAATACTAGTGAAATCCCAGCAGTAAAGTCTTCTTTGTGCCATTGTTCTGTGACATGTTTGGAGCTGACAAGGGAGGTGTTGGGGACCTGTAAAAGCAAGTCCAATTTTTCTGAGTCCATGATTTTCCTGAAGCTCACATTTAAGAATGAAACAGGATCCCCAGTAAAGATGCTGCTATGGTGTTGCCAATTACTTCATGCCTGATAGAGAAGCTGAAATGCCTCCCCATGCTTGAGATTTTTTTTCTTTCCAGTTAATTGTTCTTCCTAAATTGAATGATCTATTTTTGGAACTAAAAGAGATGCAGTATAGAGAGAAAGGAACTGACAAAGCCCAAGGCAGAGAAGGGAGGTAGACAGAGAAAATGCAGAAAGGAGAGGGCGATACTGTCTGCATCCATCTTCCCCATAACAAACACATAAAGTGAACAGGAAGGGCATTCTCTCTTCCTGGGAGCAGGTGAGCGAGACAGTAGGGGCGGGAGATTTTGCTTATGAAACCACAAACACATGAAAAGACAAAAACGTAACATTCTAGAAATAATTGTAACCTGGAGGCCTAGGTCTTAAAATTCACTGGGCTTTCCTTTAAAGCTCTAGAGTGGGTCAGCATGGTCACATCATCAAATCAGAAGATGAAAAAACCTACTCCTTTACTATATTTCTTAATAAAACTTACTTGAAAAGCACCATGGCCTTAGTTCTGAAAATGTGGGAACGCCTCATAGATGTGATTCTGAGAGTATTTAGCAGGACTTCTGATGCATTTAGTCCACATGCACGTCTGGTGAAGCATATATACACACAGATGTGTGCATTTTTAATGAACTCAGAGCCGTAAGTAATGTCCACCTTAGCCAGATTCATTAGCTATTATCAAAAATGTATTTGAGAAAGAGTCAGCAAATATTGTGTCTAACTACCAGCGTGGCTATCAGCTTCTTGCACTTTTCTGCTTCTATAAATAATGCTTTTGTTAACTCCAGTGAGTTCTTCTGATCCTCCTTCAGTCTCAGCATCATGCTCAAAGCCTTGGAGTGTGCCTACACTAGCCATTCCTGCCTCTTCTGTTCTCTAGGCATTTCAACTGCAGTTACATTTTTAAAAGATCCTCTTTTGTGCTTTTAAATGCTTAGCAAAACTACAAAGAAGAACACACATCATTTTCTTCAAAACATATAAACACTTTGGCCTGCCAAAGAGACTACACCAAAGACAGCCAGCTTGACTTTAAAATGCAGGAGAAGAACAGAGACCTTTTAAACTCTCATAAGCCATTCTTTCCACCCCTCATTGGATATTTCAACAATGTATGCAGTTCACTCCTGAAATGATTCATCTAAGGAAAGAAAGAGGCTTCAAACGACTGTGTACACTTGCCTTTCCCTGCCATGAGGTGTCAGGAGAGAAACTCCTGGCTGCCCGTAGTATCGTTTTCTCCATTTCCTGCCATTTTTGTCTTAGTGTCATGTGGATAGCATATCCATATTTTTCTGTGTGTCTAAGCATTTGATTTCCATTTACTTTAATAGCAGACTCTAACACAAGGGTGGTGAAGAAAGGAGCACAGGGAAAGAGAAAGGAAACATCCTGGGAATGATAGTATTCAATCAAACAAGCCATGCTGATTCCTTTATACCAGCTTGAAACACAAAAGTTGCAGAGCTGGAAGACTGATACTTTATTCCTCATATAAGTAACTGTGCAGGCTGATCAAACAAACCTCTGTTTGATCTTAGGTCATTTCTTCCAAACACAAACTCTGGCAAGCAGAGATAAGGCTTTTTTTTTTTTTTTTTTTTTTTTTTTTTAAAGATGGGGTTTCACCATGATGGCCAGGCTGGTCTTGAACTCCTGACCTCAGGTGATCCACCCACCTCGGCCTCCCAAAGTGCTAGGATTACAGGCGTGAGCCACTGTGCCTGGCCAGAGATAAGGTCTTATAGTGTACTGATAATGTGAGCTTCATAGCTAAGCATGCCTGGATTAAAATTCTACTTCCATCTGGATTTGTGCAACTTTGGGAAAACTGAGTGACCTTGAACCAATAACTTAACCTCTTTCTGCATGTTTACTCAACTGTAAAATGGGATAAGAGTGGAAAATGCCACTGGAACTATTGTGCACATGAAATGTGTAGCTGTTTGTAAAATCATTTTTTTTTGGAGACAGAGTCTCACTCTGTTGCCCAGGCTAGAGTGGGTGGTGTGATTTCAGCTCACTACAACCTCTGCCTCCCAGGTTCAAGCAAGTCTCTTGCCTCAGCCTCCCAGGTAGCTGGGACTACAGGCATGGCACCCCCATGCCCGACTAATTTTTATATTTTTAGTATAGACAGATTTTAGCCATGTTGACCAGGCTGGTCTCAGACTCCTGGCCTCAAGTGATCTGCCCAGCTTGGCCTCACAAAGTGCTGGGATTATAGGTATGAGCCACTGCACCTGGGTTGTAGCTATGTAAAATCATTCAGAATGGTCCTTGTCGGTGAAGCATGAGAAATAGAAGTTGTTAGAACTGCTGTTATCATTATTAGTATCATTTCATTATACATCCAGAATTATTGACAATCGTGATAGATCTGATTCTAACTAATTCTGAAGAGAAATATTTGCATTCAGGATGGATGCTGTATCTTTTCAGCACAAAGGTACTCGGACAGCTCAGACCTGTGAAATCCTTCCAGAACCTCTCTTGGTTTTATATTGTCAGGAAGCTCCTACAGGTATTGTTATACAGAATTCATATCTGGATTGGAAGTTGGAATATTTTTTCTAGAATTGCCCCATGACATTCCATTTTGAGTTAGTTCTTTCTAGAGAGTCTTGTGGAAGGAAGGAATAGGTGCTCTTCCAGTTATTTGGATGTGATTTATGTCGTGTGGTCACTGTTTTTTAATTTTTGCAACTGGCTGGCATGGCATGATGGCTCATGCCTATAATCCCAGCACTTTGGGAGACCAACGTGAGAAGATTGCTTGAGCCCAGGAATCCAAGACCAGCATGGGCAACATGGTGAAACCCTTTCTCTACAAAATTAAAAAGTCAGCTGGGCATGATGGAGTGCACCTGTGGTCTCAGCTACTCAGGAGGCTGGGAGGAGGGAATAGCTAGAACTCAGGCGCTTGAGGCTGCAGCAAGCCATGTTTGTGCCACTGCACTCCAGCCTGGACAACAGAGGGAGACCCTGTCTCAAAAGAAAAAAAATAAACAAGAACTGTTTATTGGTCACAGCTGAAGACTGGAGTGAATAGTTAAACCAAGTTGAGACCATCAGATTGTCTCATGTGAGAGTGTGAAATTAGAGACACGAAAAAATGTATTTGTTCATGGCCATTCCCAAAGTTACAAGAACATTAAAACTGGGGTACCTGAATGGCTATTTGAGGACAGGGAGTTTGATGTCCAAGCAATGAAAACTGGTCAATAGATTAAAAAAAAGTATAAAGCAGGATCACAAAATCAATAAGGGGTGGTTGACCCTGTGACGAGAGAGAGACCGACGTTGTGTCATTTTTGTGTACCCATCCCTTCTTGTGGTCTGGTTACTTTTCCTGGCCTTGGGTAATGAGACATTCCTTAATAAAAGGACAATACCTTTACTTAAGCTAACTTCAGATGGTTGCTGTTTCTTAAAATTAAACAAACTTTGACAGTTGACATCAAAGATCAGGACTGAATAGATCATTCTGAGCTGAAGGGTCTCATGGGTTGTAGCTGAAGAGACAATATAAGATCAGGTAAAGCTGACCCCAAAGGTTAGGGGAAAATTGGAATCTAAAGATCAGGTCAAAAATTGAGATCTGAGAATTGATCTCAATGAGAAATGGCAGAGATGCAACCTCTGGGTAAACAAGCCATCTCAAACTGAAAACCTTCCTGTGCCAAGCCAAGATTCTTTGTTTACCTTTATTCTCACATCTGCTTAAAGGTTTTCAAAAAGTAAGAAAAATTAAAACAACAATAGCCACAATAGCAACAAACTGACAAGTAGAAATTGAATACAGTAAGGGAGCTTACTGTATCCCTTGCCTTTTCTCCCATCTTTGTGATTATTCATCCTCAGACTCTGTCCTCTTGCTCTGTAAGGCAATTCCATTCGAAGAATATGCTGTCAGCTCCTTTTCTTTTCCTTCTTGTTTTTTTCTTACAATCTTAACTTTCATAGTCTCATGTGTTTCCATAGCTTCAGCACTGACCTTTATCTGTGTCTTCAGCCTTGACCTCCATCCAAAACATGGTATCAACTTTATAACAACTGTTGGATATCTCTACTTGAATGTCCCAGTGGTCCTTTAGGGTCAGTAAGACACAAAGTGGGTAAAAATTCACACTCTGTAGTCTGGATTGTCTGGGTTTGAACCAAGACCTGCCTTTTATTGGGTCTGTGATTTTGGGAAAGTGATATAACCTGAGTGATATGGTTTAGATCTGTGTCCCCACCAAATTTCATGTCGAATTGTGATCCCCAGTGTAGGAGTGAAGCTTGGTGGGAGGTGATTGGATCATAAGGGCAGAGTTCTCAGGAATGATTTAACATCATCTCTCTAGGTTAGGATAATGGGTGAGTTCTCACAAGTTCTGGTTGTTTACAGGTGTGTGGCACATCCACCTTCTCTCTCTTCCTCCTGCTCTGGCCATGTGAAAGGAGCCTTCTTCCCCTTCACTTTCTTCCATGACTGAATGTTTCCTGTGGCCTCCCCAGCCATGCCTCCTGTACAGCCTGTAAAACTGCAAGCCAGTTAAACCTCTTTTCTTCATAAATTACCCAGCCTCGGGCATTTCTTTCTAACAGTGTGAGAACAAACTAATACACTTGGTAAGAATCATTTTCTTATCCAGGATAACAACAGTGCCTACATCGTAGGGTAGTTACAGAGATAAACATATGTATGTAGAGTTGATATACTGCTTGGTTTGTGGTAAACATACACTAAATGAAAGCCTTTATTATTGTTGCTGTTATCTTTATTTTTGTTATTAAATGTGATTTCCCTTAGCTTATCTCTCTTGATAATGTCTCAAATATTTGGTAAGTTATATGAACATTGAAAGTCAAAAGTTATAGTCCAACTCTGTCCCTAATGGCTGTGTGACCCAGCATCAATTACCTAAACTTTCTGGAATTCAAATTTCATCTTGGTAATATCAGATTGTACTAGATGATCCCTGAGGAGAGGACTTTTGATATTGCCTTTGCAAAATTATAACAGAAAAATTTAACATAGCTGACTCCATCTTGTTTCTAGTGCCACAAACTATCTCTGCTCATTTCTGGGAAAAAGGCCAAGCTAACTATGGGAGTAATTGAGTTTACAGTTTAACCTTAAAGCAAGGGTGATAATCCTCCCTTCCTGAAACTAACCTCCTTGTTTGGTGACCAAACTGCCTTTGTAAAGCTAAGGAAAGGCCACAAGGTTAGAATTATGAAAGAGGTATGAATTATTTTAAGATGTAGGCATAGTTAAGTGATAACGTGACATTGTTCCCTAACTTGCTTTTGTGTTATTGTTCACTGCTCAGAAGTCATGTAGCTGGAGGTCAAAAGATTTGTAATTTCCTCAATTGTTCCTATAGATGGCATCATTATTCCAAAATCTAAGACTGACATTTGAGACATTTTTTAGGACTTTTGCATTCTTGCAGACCAAATGATGCCACTCGTACCTGTGACCCATACCAAAGAACTGACTCAACTCAAACTGTGACCCCCTATTCAGAAACTGACTAAGCTCATGAAGACACTTTTGATGTTATTATGATTTCATCTCTAACCAATCAGCAGCACCCATTCCCTAGCCCCTTGTCTACCAAATTATCCTTAAAAACCCTAGACTCTGAGATGGATTTGAGAAATGTTTCCCTGCTCAGTGGCTTTGAGATAATTAAACACTTTCTCTGTGGTAACACTGCTGTCTCAGTGTATTTGCTTTACTGTGCAGCAAGCAAGAAAAACCTATTGGGCTGCAACACTTTCCTGAGTCCAAGACAATATATAATGTGATTTCTTTTTTTAAATCCTAAATTTTTAATCATCTTTAATATTTTCTTTTCTCTTAACTTCTAAATCCATTTAGATTTTGATTCTTATGAATTTTATCTCCACCACCTTTCATACCTGACTTCTATCTCATCCCATCATCTTATTATATGCTCTTCTTGTTACTGCATGTTGGACTCCCATCAGGTCTGGGACAATTAAAGTGACTCCCTAGCCAGTCTTCCTTATTTCATGTCATTTCTTACTTTAGTGCATTTTATACATCACCAATTAAACTCTCCAGATTTGCACTTAATTTTTATTCTTATGCCATGTCCAAACCCTACTTTTCTGTTAAAGCTAATTCAATTGTTCTTTAGTTTTAGCTTTTGATCACTACTTTTGTGAAATTTATTATTCATGCTAATAAACACCATCATTTCTTAATACTAAGCTTACAAAAAGTTCTGGTTCTTTTATTAGGGCGGTTGCTGTATTTGGAAATCAAACTGCTTATAGGTCAGTTTTCTACTTTTAGAAACAATAACTTTTCATATACAAAAAAAAAATTAAGTAGGTCAGGTTCAGTGGCTCATGACAATAATCCTAACACTTTGAGAAGCCACAGTGGGAGCATCACTTGAAGCCAGGAGTTTGATACCAGCCTAGTCAACATAGCGAGATCCCATCTCTACCAAAATTTTTTTAAAAATTAAGAAATTAAGTTGACCTAGTAGTTGACCCTTTTGTGAAGGGGGTTAATCAAAAATTTATCATTTTGGGATCTGGTATTTTTTTCATCACATAGATACAACTATTGTCTTCTTATTTATTTAGTGAGTTTTAGATGCATCTCACAAATGAATTCTTTTGTTGTATTTCTTCATAAGATCAATAAGCACATAACCATTAAACTCTGGAATGACTATTTATGTCTTATTTGAATAATCCACTGATTCTGTGTTATGATGTCACTTAGCTACCTGAGTTGTGGTCTTGGAGGCAACTTACTTGTTTCCTCTTTAACCAGGAGATCGGGCACCTAAGAGTATTTTAGGTGGAATCAAAATCCAGTTAACTTGGTAACTCTTTGAACTGTAATATCATTTTAGCAGATGACTTGACTATTAGAAAACTCAAGTTACTGCTTTCTCTATTCAACAGAAGTGAGAGAGGGATGAAAAGAGAGGCAGGAGGGAAGCAAGTAGTTCCAAGTATCTATTCTTTTAGGTATTAGACAGAATATTGGATAAGACAGCTAGAGACTGTTATAGTCTTTTTTCTTTCTTTCTTTCTTTTTTTTTTTTTTTTTTTT
>NW_022436965.1:24386234-24467474 GCF_009761245.1 Sapajus apella
CTGTTATAGTCTTTTTTCTTTCTTTCTTTCTTTTTTTTTTTTTTTTTGATAGGAAGTTTTGTTCTTGTTGCCCAGGCTGGAGTGCAATGACATGATCTCAGCTCACTGCAATCTCTGCCTTCCGGGTTCAAGCAATTCTCCTGCCTCAGCCTCTGGTGTAGCTGAGATTACAGGCACATGCCACCACACCCAGCTAATTTTGTATTTTTAGTAGAGATGGGGTTTCTCCATGTTGGTCAGGCTGGTCTTGAACTCCTGAACTCAGGTGATTTGTCCACCTTCACCTCTTGAAGTGCTAGAATTACAGGCATGAGCCACCATGCCCGGCCGATTGTTATAGTCTTTAAGATGTCATATGATTTCTGTGCATCTGCTTCCTTCTCTGCAAAAGGGGAGAATAGTAATATATAATATGCCCATGTGTCTTTGGTAAGCTTTAATTAGGCCTTGTTCTGCAAAATGAGGTCTACATTGAATTTCTTTTTTTTTTTGAGATCGCGTATCATTCTGAACTCCTGGCCTCAAATGATCTGCCTGCTTCGACCTCCCAAAGTGATGGGATTACACGCATGAGACACCGAACCTGGCCCTACATTGACTTTTTATTATGTTGTTGTCTAATGTTATGATGCATTTTATGATAAAATATATTTTTTAACCATTCTGTTGATTAGTTCGAACTAAACCATGGTTTGAACCAGTAAGCCATTTGGAAATGTGGCTTGAAACATTTGTGTCCAGGTCCTTATATGATTTGCTGTTTATAGGCAATTGCATTCTGTTGTGTGACATCATATGAAATATATTTAGTCTTTGTCTCTGGTTTGGGTAAACAGAGCCAGAACTCTTGGGATTATCTGTGTGATAGGAGTGTCTTTTGTTATACATAGTGAGGTGCTTTGATAACACCTGAATTTATGGTAAAGAAGTAATTTAGAGTAGGGCTCCTAGATAGCCTCAGGATGGAACCCTTCGCTAGAAAGACCAAGTGATTAAAGGATTAGAGAGTCAGAACTTTCAACCCTATCCATAATCTCCAGGAAAATGTGTGTGTGTGTATGTGGCGCCCACTGGAGTTGCTCTTTATAAAATCCAGGTGCAGTGGCTTACACCTGTAATTCCAGCACTTAGGGAGGCCAAGGCGGGTGGATCACCTGAGGTCAGGAGTTCAAGACCAGCCTGGCCAACGTGGTGAAAACCTGTCTCTACTAAAACAAAAATTGGCCAAGCATGGTGGTACATGCCTGTAATCCCAGCTACTTGGGAGGCTGAGGCATAAGAATCTCTTGAACCCAGGAGGTGGAGGTTGCAGTGAGCTGAGATTGCATCACTGCACTCCAGCCTGGCAACAGAGTAAGACTCTATCTCAAAAATAAAATAAAATAAAATAAAATAAATAAATAAATAAATAAGACCGGGCACAGTGGCTCCTGTCTGTAATCTCAGCACTCTGGGAGGCCGATGTGGGCAGATCACGTGAGGTCAGGAGTTCAAGACCAGCTTGGCCAACATGGTGAAACCCTGTCTCTAATAAAAATATAAAAATTAGCTGGGCATGGTGGTGGGTGCCTTTATTCCCAGCTACTCTGGAGGCTGAGGCAGGAGAATCGTTTGAGCCTGGGAGGCAGAGGTTGCAACAAGCAGACTGTGCCATTGCATTCCAGCCTGGGCAACAGAGTGAGACTTCATCTCAAAAAAAACAAAAACAACAAAAAAAACAAAACTCTTGAACAAGTGTCGATCAGCTAGGAGGGTAGAGCCCCTGGAGAGGTAATAGAAGTTCCAAGCATCCCACTCGCCATACCTTGCCCTCTGTATCACTTTATCAGGCTGTTTACCTGTATTCTTTATAATATTCTTTTTTTTTTTTTTTGAGGCAGAGTCTCCATCACCCAGAATGGAGTACAGTGGCGCAATCTCAGCTCACTGCAACCTCTGCTTCCCAGGTTCAAGCGAGTCTCCTGCCTCAGGCTCCCCAGTAGCTGGGATTACAGGTATGTGCCACAATGCCCAGCAAATCTTTGTATTTTTAGTAGCGACAGGGTTTCACCATGTTGGCCAGGCTGGTCTCAAACTCCTGACCTCAGGTGATTCGCCCACCTCAGCCTCCCAAAGTGTTGGGATTGCAGGCATGAGCCACTCTACCCAGCAGATTTTTTGTATTTTTAACAGAGAGGGGTCTTCACCATGTGGACCAGGATGGTTTCGAACTTCTCAAGTGATCTGCCTGCCCTGCTCTCCCAAAGTTCTGGGATTACAGGCCGCTGAGCCTGACCTGTTTGTAACATTCCTTATAATAAACTGGTAAATGTGTTTCCCTGAGTTATGTGAGCTGCTCTAACAAATTAAAGGAACCCAAGGAGGGAAGTAGTGAGAGTCCAGATTTATAGTCAGTTGGTCAAAATTATAGGTGACAACATATTGCTTGTGATTGGTGCCTAAAGTTGGGGGCAGTCTTGTGGGACTGAGCCTATAACCTGTGGGATCTGACGCTCTCTGTAGGTAGTTAGTGTCAGAATGGAATTAAATTGAATTATACAACCCCTACTTCATGTCCACTGGAGAATCGTGGTGTGTGGCAAAGTCCCCCCACATCTGGTCCCAGAAGTGTTCTGTGAGTGTGAATATAATAGAAAAACAAATTGTCTTCTTCTTTGAGTGTATGTCTCTCATTAGATTCAAAATCGTTCTAAGATTCCGCTTGTAAGTGAGGTTTAAAGCAAACAAAACAAAAACAGATATATGAGTCTCTGGTATCAACAGTAGTTCTCAAACAGTACTATAGGCAATGCTCACCTGTGGGACTTTTTTTTTTAAACCTGCCAAAATGTCTAGGAATAAAATACTTTTAAATTAATTAAGTGATTCCCTTTCATTTGTTTTCTTTGTTGTTGTTTTTTAAATTATAATGCTTTTAGAGAGCTGTTTCACTTTTTCAGTACTTGATTTTTAGTTTTCTTTTTCATGTGAAAATCAAAGCTCATTGAACCTATTTCATGTTTTTGTTTGTTTGGTTGGGTTAGTTTTTGTTTTGTTTGGTTTTGTTTTTTAACCAGTATAAATGTGGCAGAATTTTGGTGTAATATAGTGATATTTAGAAGCTTAATGAAAAATATCTGAACAATCTTTTAATTAAGTTAATCTTAAGAACAAGAATTTAACTTCGTAATAAATTTAGCAGTGAGAGGGAACGAACACCTGGGAAAATATAGAGGTGTTTTTCACTTAAAGTGAATGAGAGAGAGTTGGCAGTCCTGAAAATAAGATGTTAGGTACAAGAAGTATGGTCATAACGGATCCCAATACATACATTCCAGGACGTTGCTTCACATGATGAATTTGTTACTTATCTGAAATTATATAAAGTTAATTTCTATTTAACAGAAACTACAAATGCTCATTTATTATAAATGGCATGATGATAGTTGTAGTGTGTGTCTTTTGAGATCTGCGGTGGCCAGGTAGAAGGCTATGATCTAGTCATATATAGTGAGCTGTGTAGATGCCAAGCACTTACTTGTCATATCTCATTTAATTCTCCAGACTATCCTATAAAATAGATATAATTTCTCAGCCGGACATGGCTCATGTAATCCCAGCACTTTGAGAGGCCGAGGCGGGTGGATCACGAGGTCAAGAGATGGTGACCATCCTGGCCTACGTGGTGAAACTCTGTTTTTACTAAAAATACAAAAATTAGCTGGATGTGTTGGCACATACCTTCCCAGCTACTTGGGAAGCTGAGACAGGAGAATCGCTTGAATCTGGGAGGTGGAGGTTGCAGTGAGCCAAGATCGTGCCACTGCACTCCAGCCTGGTGACAGAATGAGACTCCGTCTCAAAAAAGAAAATAAATAGATATGATTTTGTATTCCACCTGCCAGTCCCTGCCTTGGCCCTGCCCCTTCACCTCCCTCCTCCATTAATGTGTAGGGTCCAGAGGGAAACCTTCCCTTCATCCTCTGAAGTTTCTCTGAAAAATCAACTCACAAAATGCAGATTAATTGGAGAAAAGGTGTAAAAATTTGATTAATGTGCTCACGGGAGGAACACAGAGTGACTGCCCACTCCCCAGTGGGTTCAGAAGGTTACAGAGAATATTGGAAAAAGAGGTTATGGGGGGCAGGGGAGAAGAGAGATTCTGTTAAGGGGATGACTAGGAAGAATAAAGGGATCAGGGAACAGACTAACTTGTAACTCGTACATTAATCTTGTGAAAGGGTCTGTTCAGGTGTGGTTATGTTCTTGGTCTTACAGAGAGGAGAAAAAAACTACTGTTCCTTTTTGTGGGTCTGGATCTTAGGCAGGTAAAGGAACTTTGGCTGTCATACTGTGCTTTGGGAGCAGGGGGAAGGTTAGAGAAACCTAGAGGTTTCAAAGTGCTATATTTTGGGGTATCAGTTTGTCACAAGGTGAACTCAAGAATTGGGGCTCAGCCCAGGAGGCCACTTAAGTTCTTGGCTTCACATAATTCAAGGCTGAGCCAACAGAGTAAAGTGAAAGCAAGTTTATTAGAAAGTGAAGGAATAAAATGTTGGCCACCCATAGGTAGAGTACCTCTGAGGGCTGGCGGTTGGCTATTTTTATGGTTATTTTTGATCATATGCTACAGGGGTGGATTAGTCATAGTTTTCTGGGAAAGGGGCAGGGAATTCCTGAAATTAAGGTTCCTCCCCTTTTTAGACCTTATAGGGTAACTTCTGGATGTTGCCATGGCATTTGTAAACTGTCATGGCACTGGTCAGAGTGACTTGTAGCACGTCAATGCATTATAATGAGCATATAATGAACAGTGAGGACAACCAGAGGTGCTTTGTTCACCATCTTAATTCTGGCTCATTTTGGCTGGCTTTTTTTTACCGTATCCAATTCAAGCAGCAGGGTCTTTGTGACCTGTGTCTTGGAAAACAAGTCCTGTCTAACTCCTATCTCAGGTGTCTGAGCCCTGGCAAATACTGCCTGACTTCCTAACTGCAGGTTCCCAGGTTCATTCTGCTCTAATGAAGACGAATTTTAAGGTGCCTTACTTCTGCACCGTATTTCTTTCATGCATATGAGCTCAGTTACCCAAACTCTGAATTCCCGTGTGGTCTGTGGGAAAACTAGCCCTGCTGCTGGTACCGGAGAATGGCTCCTCCCCGTGATGCACTTATTTGGGCACTGCTTGCTTGTGTTAAAGCATATCCAGTAAGGTAAGAACAGGGTCTTCTGCTCATCTCAGTAGTTCATCTCAGTTTAAACATACTATAGCAGTATAGTTTCGCTCTTGTTACCCAGGCTGGAGTGCAATGGCGGGATCTCGGCTCACCGCAACCTCCGCCTCCTGGGTTCAGGCAATTCTCCTGCCCCAGCCTCCTGAGTGGCTGGGATTACAGGCACAAGCTACCATGCCCAGCTGATTTTTTGTATTTTTAGTAGAGACGGGGTTTCACCATGTTGACCAGGATGGTCTCGATCTCTTGACCTCGTGATCCACCCGCCTCGGCCTCCCAAAGTGCTGGGATTATAGGCGTGAGCCACCGCGCCCGGCCCAGGCTTTTCTTTTTTTAAGTCAGGGTCTCACTTTGTCACCCAGGCTAGAGTGCAGTGACGTGATCTTGTCTCAGTGCAGTCCCAACCTCCCAGACTCAGGTGACCCTCTCCTGTCTCAGACTCCCGAGTATCTGGGACCACATGTGAGTGCCACTACACCTGGCTAATTTTTGCATATGTGTATATATATATATATATATAAGTATTTTTTTTTTTTGTAGAGATAGGGTTTCCCCATGTTGACCAGGCTGGCCTCAAATTCCTGGGCTCAAGTCACCCACCCACCTTGGCTTCCCAAAGTGCTGGGATTACAGGTGTGAGCCACCACGCCCTGCTCTTCATAGCTTTGATATGTCATTAGAATCAATATGTTTTATTTTTGAAATGTCTCATATTGAGACTATTGAATTAACCTCTGACTCCAATTCCACCTTTTGCATCCCCAAATTCAGCCATTCTTTATAACGCAGACAGAGTAATCCTTCTAAAATAGAGATCTGATTATGCCTTTTCCTTGGTTAAAATCTTTCTTGTTGGCTGTAGGCTAGAATACCGTTAAGACACCTTACAATCTGCCCATAATATTTTCTCTTCATTGTCTGTGGCTACTGCCATGTAGCCTGTGCATTGACCAGGGTTCTTGTTCTTTCTAGCTCTGTGCCTCTTAGCAGCTGTTTCTTTTGCCAAGACCATGCCGGCGAAGTATCACCCATCTTTGTAGACTCCAGTGTTACGTCCTCTGTAAATTGTTCCTGGGTCCTACTTCCTTTCTCCAAGAAAACAAACAAACAAACAAAAAAAACTTGCCACCTCCTTTGTGTCCCTAGTAGGTTTGTTCATATCACTATTATTATATTCACGATGCTTCACAATAATTAGATATTTGTGTCTTGTCTATGATCTAGCTCCTTGAATTCAGGGACTATGTATTATTAACCTTTGTATCACCTTATTCAGGTTCTGGTAGTTCCTTCATACATGGAGAATTGGTTAAACAACACAAGACAGTGATTTTTATACTATCATATAAGAGAAGGCAGGGGTGGTAAGAATGATACTTTAGATATTCCTGAAATTCACTTCTAAGGCAAAGGACATTGAAATTCTATTACAAAACATGACCACGATGCTCTTTTCATCCACATTAAACAAGCATATGCTTTGGGGAATGATTATTTTTATTATTATTCTACAAAGATTATTTTATTTTATTAAAAGATGTAACACAGCGTTCATTTAATTAAGCAGTTTTCCTCTTGCATCTAAAATCGAGTATAATTTCCTCTTTAAGAACAAATGAACTATGGTACTTGAGAGAAACTTACGTGATATAAAAGCTTCTAGCACAGTGTACGACACAGAGTGAGCATCGAGCTAGGAAGTTTATGGAAAGGAGAGGAGAAGAGAGGGAGAAACACAGCAGTAGAAAGCAAGAATATTAGGTGCCGCTGCTGAGTGAATCAGAGCCAATCAGAACTAGATCAAACAACTCTGAAATGTGGAATTGGTTTAGAAATAACTTGCCAGAAATTTTTTTCTAAAAAGTGAATTGTGTCTTTAAATGTTTGTGTGTTATTGTTTCCAAGCTTCACTATTTATTTTTTTCTGAGACAGAGTCTTGCTCTGTTGCCAGGCTGGAGTGCAGTGGCATCATCTCAGCTCCCTGCAATCTCTGCCTCACGGGTTCAAGCGATTCTCCTGCCTTAGCCTCCGGAGTAGCTGGAATTACAGGCACGCACTACCACGTCCAGCTAATTTTTGTATTTTTAGGAGAGATGGGTTTCACCACATTGACCAGGCTGGTCTTGAACTCCTGACCTCATTATCTGCCAGCCTTGGCCTCCCAAAGTGCTGGGATTACAGGCGTGAGCCACCGCGCCCCGCAAGCTTCACTATTTTTATAGAAATGCAGAATATTAAAACTAGCATCCAGTTTTGTCTGGTCCAGTAGTTTCTGTGGAATGTGCTCAGAGGAACCCAGGAGTTCTCTGGCAGGGCAGCCTGTGAGGTGTCAGTGTGGCAGCCCAGGCTGTCAGGAGCATGGGGTTCTCTGTTCTTCACCAAAGAATTTCTACTGTGTCTATTCTGTACAGGTTTCTGTGGACAAGTTTGTTGGAGTAACTTTGAAGTTGAAAAAAATCTCGAATCTACCGTTTAAGTCTAGGTCTTTTATTTTTATAGATGAGGAAAATTTCAAGTACTTGTCCCGTGTCAAACAACTATTGATGCACTAGCAGCTAGTTAGCAAAGTAGTTGAATTTCATTTTTTTGTTGCTGTTTTGTTATTGCCTCAGTTTGGACATGGTTTTGGGAAGTAATGAACACTAGGGGAACAGGGAGAGGTGAGGGGGATAGGATAGGAACTAAATTAGAAAAGTTGTGGTGTGGGAGTCTGCTTGTCATGCAGAATAAGAAAACAGATTAGGAGATCTTCCTGTACTTCTTCCCTCTTAGAATGCTGCTCTTAAATATACAGATGGCTGCAGCAGCTTTTCCTTCGAAGATCCATTGCTGACAGGGACCCAAATTTGAGTAACTGCTTTATTATATATGTTATATATATAATATATATTACATATAATATATATATATATATATATATATATATATATAAAATGTAGCAATATATATAGGGATATGTTTTTTTTTTTTTTTAATTTTACTTTTTGGAGATGAAGTCTTGCTCTGTTACCCAGGCTGGAGTGCAGTGGTGCCATCTTGGCTCACTGCAACTTCTGCCTCGCAGGTTCAAGTGATTCTCCTGCCTTAGTTTCCTGAGTAACTGGGATTACAGAAATGCACTACCACACCCGGCTAATTTTTGTATTTCAGTGGAGATGGGGTTTCACCATGTTGGCCAGTTTGGTCTTGAACTCCTGACCTAAGGTGATCCACCCACCTCAGCCTCCCAGAGTGTTGGGGCTAAAGGCATGAGCCACTGTGCCCAGCTAGGATGTGCATGTTTTATATAGAGATATAGATACCCCCATGTATAATATGTATACCACTTTGAAAGTAAGATTGATATAAAATGTGGATGACTTATGGAATTTAGAGACCGTCCTTTTTTCTTTTCTTTTTCTTTTTCTTTTTTTTTTTTGAGACAGAGTCTCACCCTGCCACCCAGGCTGGATGCAATGGTGTGATCTCTGCTCATTGCAGCTTGCACCTCCCAGGTTCAAGTGATTCTCCTGCTGTAGCCTCCTGAGTAGCTGGGATTACAGGATTGGGCCATGGCACCTGGCTAGTTTTTTGTATTTTTAATAGAGACAGAGTTCCACCTTGTTGGCCAGGCTGGTCTCGAACTCCTGACCTCAGGTGATTTGCCCACTTTGGTCTCCCAAAGTGCTGGGATTACAGGCTTGAGCCACCATGCCCTGCCAGAAAAGGCTCTTTATTTGCAGAGAAGATTCAAAGATTCATTAAACATTGGCTTTAAAATAGATTTGGATTTGCATGAGGAAAAGAACTCTTTCACTCCATGATCCAATTGTTCTACCCCTGCTGGAGGGCAAGGTGTGGTCAATAGCACAATAGCTGGAAAGAGTGGACAGAAAAAAGGTTGGAAGGCCATTAAGTCACTTGATTATGAAAGGAAAATTAGGAAATTAGGAAATTTTAAAATTAGGAAATTTTAAGTTTAGGGACATTTAAAAGGTAACAAAAGACACCGCTGTGATAACTTATGTCTGAAAGGAAAGAGAAAGCTTACAGTTTAGAAGTAGGATAAGAGATTCTGGGACATTTCAGTAATGTTTATTTTGTTGCTGTTTGTTTCTTTTAGAGACAAGGTCTCCCTCTGTCACCCAGGCTAGAGTGCAGTGGTGTAATCACAGCTCACTGCAGCCTCCAACTCCTGGACACAGGAGATCCTCCCACCTCAGCCTCCCAAGTAGCTAGAACTATGGGTGTGCACCACCACTCTCAGCTAGTCTTTATTTCTAATTTTTTTCTGTAGAGGCAGGATTTCACTATGTTGCCAAGGCTGGTGTCAAACTCCTTGCCTAAAGCAATTTCCTGCCTCAGCCTCCCAAATTGCTGGGATTACAGACATGAGCCACCATGCCTGTCCTGTTTCAGTAATGGCTCTGTTTGACATAAGAGAACTAAGAGGCGTAAGAAGCATAATCTGAAATTCAGGAATTAAAAAGTCAATTAAAAAATGAAAGAGTAGGATTCAGGCAAGAGAAAACATTAAAGAAGGAAGACTAAATTCTACGGCATGAAAAGGAAGATGAACGATGGTCAAAACAAGTCTAAGGAGACACGATTTAGTCCGAATAAACTTTCAAATATGTTGAGGGAAGAAAGACTAGCTCCAGGAGAAGATGTTGAAAAATAAGAGTAGCAAATTCATTGATCGTCTTGCTGAAAACTAACGCAGAGAAGTACAATTAGAGGAAGAGCTATGCAAAGACAACCCGGACAACTTAGCAGGTAATACCAGAGGAGCAAATAATGTAGTCATTAATATTGCAAGGTTAAGCTTCTCTCTTGTTTTGGGGGGAATCAGAGCGAGTTCATGCAGAATAAAGCAATTACCACACATGAGCTCCAGTTAAGGTTTCCTGCCTCCCAATGGCAGGCACGGCTTTGTGCCGTGAAATCAGAGTAGACAAGACTCAGGCGTGTCATTGGAATCCAGTAAGTTGTGAAGTATACATTTCAGGGCAGAATCATGCTTTTTTCAACTTTGGGAATGAATTCAGGAAGGCTTAGATTTAGCATAATGGGGATTTTCACATTAAAAAGACCAAAATGGAAATTACTAGCATAGATGAAATATGTATAATTTGTGTGTGTATGTGTGTGTGCCATGGCGAAATATAAATGGACTGAAGCATGGAAAGTAATTTAACCATTTAAAGATACAATTGTTTCATTAATATTTACTTATATCTGATTAAATATTCATGATGCCTTGCCTTCCCTCCGTGTCTAACAGTGTTGCATTCATGGCCATCTGCACCAGCTCAGCACACGGGAGGTCTCAATTAGCCATTCAGGCTGACAGTGGACTCTCAGCCAAGGGGCCCTTACCCTGCGATGGGCTAAAAACAGATGATGAGTTTGTCTGCAGGCATAAGCAACAGTGAGACAGACTGGCCCTGGGCTGGGATTATAGTAGACAGAGCCCACAGCATCACAGTCCCCTTAAGAACACAGAAACGATGATTTCAGAAATGTCTAAATAAATACGGGCAAGGGAAAAATCTCTGCCCAGGGTACATGCTGTCCTGTGGGAAGCCGTTCTCAAGGTGTGAACAGGACTAGAATTGGAACTCTTGACACCTAGCACCATGCTCCCATCTGCCACCATGAGGCTGGGCAGCAGATGACCTAGTTTGTAATCTTAATTTAGCAATCTATAAAACAGAAATGAAAGTATCTCCCTCTGGAGGAGGTGCTGGGAAGGCAGTTAAACACCCAGCACTGCTTGTTGCTGAAGTCTCTGGCTCTTTTATACAGTCCACAATAGCAGGATGGGTTCATCTTGTAATTACCTGCCCCATGTTTATCTCCTTCTAACTGTGAGCCTCTAGAGAACCAGACTGTGTTGTGTTCACCGTGGTATTCTAAGACTAATATAGCAAATGTTTTTTTTCAATAATTAGCATTTGCAGATGGGGATGCTAAGATTTGATATAATGACTTTATTTATTTATTTATTTTTTTTTTTGACTGGAGTGTAGTGGTGAGATCAGAGCTTACTGTAACCTCGAACTCTTGGGCTTAAGCGATCCTTCTGCCTCAGCCCCCTGAGTAGATAGGACTATAGGTGCATGCCACCATGCCTGGCTAATTTTTTTCTATTTTTTGTAGAGAAAGGTCTCACTATGTGGCCCAAGCTGGTATCAAATTTCTGGCCTCACGAGATCTTCCTGCCTCAGCCTCCCAAAGTGCTGAAATTATAGGCATGAGCCACCATGCCTTACCAGAACATGGTATTAGAAGTGGCTAATAGGCCAGGTGTGGTGGCTCACACCTGTAATCCCAGCACTGTGGGAGGCTGAGGTGGACGGATCAGCTGAGGTCAAGAGTTTCAGATTAGGCTGGCCAACATGGCGAAACCTTGTCTCGATTGAAAATACAAAAATTAGCTGGGTGTGGTGCAGGGGGCCTATAATCCCAGTTACTTGGAAGGCTGAGGCAGGAGAATTCCTTGAACCCGGGAAGCGGAGGTTGCAATGAGCTGAGATCGCACCACTGCACTCCAGCCTGGGTGACAGAGAAAGCCTGTTTCAAAAACAAAACAAACAAAAGTGGCCTACAGTTCTATCCATTGTGTGAGCGTGCATCCATTGTGGAAGTGCTCACAATGTATGAATGACATTGCTGTCTATTATTAAAAAGCAAATGTTCGTTTTTCTAAAAAAAATCTCTGCTAGCCTGTCCTGAAACAGAGTTGAAAGTAGCACAGAACTATGTCATTTGCAGTAAGCAGAATAATGCCAACTCCTTTTTCCCAAACATGCCCATATTCCAATGCCCAGGACCTGTGAATATGTTACCTTGCATGTCAACAGGGAATTATGAAACCTGATTAAGGTGAAGAACCTTGATGGAGGACATTATCTTGAGTTATTCTGATTAATCCAGCGTAATCACTAGTGTCCTTAAAAATAAAAGAAGAAAGCTAGAGTTGGCCGGAGAGATGCCACAAGCTGGCTTTGAAGATGGAAAAAGAGGTACATGCCAAGGAGTGTCAGCAGCCTCCTGAAGCTCAGACCTCACTGCTGCAACCACAAAGAGCTGAATTCTGCCACCAGTCTGAACTGAGCAGAAAACTGATTCTCCTGTTAGAACCCCAGAAAGAACAAAGATTGCCAACACCTTGATTTTCATCTGGTGAGAATCATATTGGACTTCTGGCCTAAAGAGCTATAAGAGAGTAAATCTGTGTTGTTTTACATTGCTAAGTTTGTGATCATTTTTTAGAGCAGCAATAGAGAACTAATACAACATCTCTGACTCACAGACCACACTTGCCATTAAGCTTTCAGATCCTCTAAGGATTTTAACAACATCGAGGCTGTACTTAGACATTTACCCGTGGTCAGGATGAAATTAAAGTGCGAATGAATTGTTCTTTCTTTTCCTCGGAAAGGTGCATCACACTTTCCTTTTTATTGCCATCTGTTTGGAAGCTTTTTGGCTTCTCATTTCGTTTAAGTGGGGGAGGAAGATATAAAACCCGATTTTTAATTTGTATTATTTAGTTGGTTTCAGCAAATGTCTCCAGAGCTATGTCATGTGCAAAGTGAAATCACCTATACGCTGTGTCTTTAAAAGCCGGGGAAGTGCACAGAGCCGCAACAACAGTCAATACCAATTTCCACATCTGGATCAATACCATCGGATGGCTCTGTAGCTGCAAAGATTGTTTCACACACACACACTCCGAGAAAGGGAGGGCTGGGGAGAGAAAGGGAATTGGCTTTAATGATTTCATAGCTCTGAGTATTCCCTCTCTCCCTCTTTTCTTTAAAAGAAATAAATACATAAAATTAGAAACCAAATTTACGAACCTGTCCGTCTGCATCAAACCCAGCTTCTTTCCCTGATCTGTCACCAAAAGTGGCATCTAATCTAGCAAATAGCCTTATTCTTTGTGGGAGGTTATACGTGTTGAAGAAAAGAAGTGATAACACTGTCTGCAGTGATGCAATAATAAAAATGCTTTGTATTTACAGCAGGCTTCTCCTCAAGGACTTTATAGGCAGTTTCCTCAATCTACAAATAGAAAAACAAGAACCAGCAACTTGTTCACCATCACCCACAAAGAAAAAGCTGACGTGTTAACTTCTATACTGTGTCTATGTGCATATTTGGACAACATGGGACTAAAATGTTTTCTTTGGTGCTTCCATTGCAGTCTGACTTTGTAGCTCTCAGGGATAGAGTCTCCCTCGTGAGTGGGACTGGGCAGCTGTTTTTCACAAGGCGTAGTTGTTGGATCTGCCAAGAGAATGCAACTGCGATTGAATCAGCAAGGGAAGGGCAGGGACCTGATGCTATTAGCTTTGCTGGAAGCTTTCCCAGTAGGTCAGGGTCCCAACCATTTCTCCTCCTGGGAGCAGGCACAGCTTTGATTCTTCAGCGCCTCTGTGAGTCCCCAGAATGTGCTCTGCTGCCACAGAGCCCATTAGCTCACCTATAAAGAAGGCTGACCCTCACTCAGTGTAGGCAACTCACTATCAGGATGAGCCAAACAAAGGAATAAATATGTTCCCTCTGGGCCCTGACATAATGGGGAAGCTTAATCCTCAGCTTGGTAAATGCCACAGCCACAACCGTGACCAGCTCAATCTTCAAGGCAGATCAAACGAACAGGAATGGTTCTGAACAAGCCCCAGCTGGAGAGCCAAGCGGCTTCGTGAAAGACTGACTTTTCTACACAGCAGCGATAAAAATTCTCTCCCTCAGTGTCATGTCTTTTATTTTATTCTACTTTATGGTTTCACAAAGCATTCCCACCTACATGATCGCATATACTTTTCACAAACACTCTGTGCATTTGATCACTTGTCCATAGCTGAGGCTTGGAGAGAACATGATTAGGGAAGGTAATCACTGAAGTGGCTTGGGGACTTGTGGAGCTGTGGATGGAATATTCTAGCTAACCCCTTGAGTGTCAGGGGTGGGACAGGACCAGAGTAGTGAAGCCTCATACATCCTTTTAATCTGGTGCAGTATATTTCCACAAATAGAATCCGAATCATAGACTCCTCAGCCCTTAGATGCCAGATTAAAAATAGGCTGCTGCCCTGTCCATGGGTGTCAACCATCTGTGGCTGGACTTACAGCGTCCTTCCTTAGGATTCCGACCTTCACTCTGCTGCCCATTCTCCTGGAGCACAGACTGGATGCACTAAGTCAGCAGGGACAGTCCTGGAAGGCAACCGGTTTCTGAAATTAGTATGGCTTTCCTTTAAGTGCCAGTAAATCCCCACTAAATTAATCTTCACTGAGCAAGATTTGAGAAAAGCACAAAATGCTGATTAACCATTGAAAATGCCATTATTATTTTGCAAAAAGTCTCCCAGCTTTACGTCCATTCTCAAACTGCCCACACTGTATTTAATTCTTCCTGATGCTTGCTTTATGTTCACCCCAATACATCCTAAATCAATTAACAGCAATTAGTTTGATTATGAAACTATAAAACCAGATATAAAAAGCTCCCATAAATCTTCCAATAAAGCACCTAACAAAACAAAATCTTCTGGCTAACAGCTAAATTAAGTGTTTTTGTTTTGTTGTTGTTATGTAGCTCTCACTTCAGCCTGGTAAGTGTTTGTTGGAAAATGTCCACTGGAACACAGGTGATGAGCAAGTAGCTCTCAAAGGCTTCCCATCAGGGAAGAACCGGCAGAATGCTTTTCTCCCTATAGTTCACTGAGATTTTTTTAGTTTTTAGAGGGCTTAGTACCTTCTTTTGTTTTAAGTTATGACGATAACCCACTCACAATGCAAGGTAATCTGTTCTTCAGTAGGGATTACTTTTGGCCAATTACATCGAGTCTGGTTGCAGAAATTATCATGGCTCCACATTATGAGGCAGAAGTTGCAAGGGAACGCTTTTTTGATGAAAAGAGGACCAAAAAACATAGGTCCTCTACGTATTACCTGATAACTGTCCAAAAGGAGTTTCCAAAATGTTTTTGCTTAAAAAATGCCGTTGGGCTGAGTAATCCCAGCACTTTAGGAGGCTGAGGCAGGATGATCACTTGAGTCCATGAGTTGGCTACCAGCCTGGGCAACACAGGGAGACCCTGTCTTTACCAAAAATATTTTTTAAAAATTAGCTGGGCATGGTGGTCTGTGCCTACAGACTACTTGAGAGGCTGAGGCAGGAGGATCACTGGAGCCCAGAAGTTGAGGTTACAGTGAACTGTGATAGAGCTACTGCATTCCAGCCTGGGCAACAGAGAAAGGTCCTGTCTTTAAACAAATTAAAAGAAAATATTAGCCAGGTGTGGTGGTGCACACCTGTAGTCCCAGCTACTGGGGAGGTTGAGGCAGTTGGATTGAGCCCAGGAGTTCAAGGTTTCAGTGAGCCATCAACCTGCCTGGGTGGCAGAGGGAGACCCTGTCTCTTTAAAAATAAATAAATAGCTGGGCATGGTGGCTTACACCTGTAATCCAGCACTTTGGGAAGCTGAGGCGGGGTCGCGGCGGGGATGGCTTGAGCCCAGGAGTTAAGAGATCAGCCTTGGCGACATGGTGAAACCCCGTCTCTATGAAAAGGATAAGAATTAGTCAAGCATGGTGGCATGCACCTGTGGTCTTAGCTACTTGAGAGGCTGATGCAGGAGGATTACCTGAGCCCAGGACGGTTAAGGCTGGCATGACCATGAGTGAGCCGTGATCACGCCACTACACTCTAGACTGGGCGACAGAGTGAGACCCTGTCTCAATAATAATAAATAAAAATCATAAAATATTCCATTACTAAAAAATCAAAACAACAACAGAAAGAATGTCAAAGTATGTCACTGGATAGCCATCAAATTTAATTGTAGAAGCTGGGCACAGTCACGTACAGCTGTAATCTCAGCACTTTGGGAGGCCAAGGCAGGTGGATTGCTTGATCTCAGGAGTTCAAGACCAGTCTGGGAAATAAAGTGAGACCCCATCTCTATAAAAAGTACAAAAATTAGCCAGGTGTGGTGGCATGTGCCTGTGGTCCCAGCTACTAGGGGGGATGAGGTGGGAGGATGGCTTGAACCTGGGAGGAAGAGGTTGCAGTGAGCTGAGGTTATGCTACTGCACGTTGGCCTGGGCAACAGAGTCGGACTCTGTCTAAAAAAAAAATTTTTTTTTTTAAAGGTGTAGCCAAGGAGTATTTATGGGCATGTGACATGTCAGCACCAAAGAGCCCTCCCAGGAAAGATCCACATAGGATATATTATTATCTGTTGGCTTCTCACAATGATTATTCTCCGATGATTATTTTTTGGCATAACTGGTAGTAGCAGCCATACGGTTTCAGGCAGCCATTAAAGCATAGCAAAACATCAAAGTAATCATTAAGAAGAAAAAGACACAGCATGCTTATAATATCTGAGTTTAAAAGTGCCCTTTTCTTGGTGGTCTCTGAACTTCCTCTGACTTCCCCGAAGTTTCAGGAGAGAGAGGTAGCCAACCCTTAACATGGCATAAAAGAAACCTCACGTGTGTAAGTTTGCTCAGTAACTAGAAAAAAGGTGAATCTGCTTGGATTGATGGGCAAACCGCTCCTGTTCTCAGGAAAGGAGGCAGAACTGACATTAGATATAGATCATTTCCCTCTAGGTTATTCCTGTGTATGCCAGTTCTAACCTGTTTTCTTTAGGGCCTTAGTATGGCATACTTGGTTAAGGTCACAGTGTAACATATTTGTTTTTCATTTTGTTTTCATTCACTCATTCCATGAAATTTATTGAGCGCCTACTAAATGCACAGTGCCATGTGCATAGGCGTTTATTTAATTACATCTTGCATCATTTGGCAGATTGATTCCATAACCACAGATTAGTTGGCTGGGATTCTGATTCTAATTTTGCCCACAATTTGCCATGTGGCTGTGAGTTAGGCACCCTACCTCTGTGAGATACTTCAATTTCTTTCTCTGCATGGTGGAAATAAGAGTAACTAACAGCTGCTTAGAGAGGTGCAGGAATGATTCATGTTCAAGGCAAGGTAAGGCTTGTGAAGTTCAATGATTTCATCCTCAAAAATGCAACTTTAAGATTCATGGAAGTGAGGATTTTTTTTTATTATTTATATTGCAATAGTTACAAATTTCTCTGGCTATTTTCTTTATTTCTTTGTTACTGTTTTCTGATTTAATGACTGCTAACTGGATTTCAGGGTTTCAATATCAAAGTCATTGACTTGGATTGATTGGGTCTTCTCTGAAAGATTTTTGGTGGCAATGTAGAGGTAAGAATTCAAACATGCCCAAAAGGTGGATGAACACAAATTTGAGTAAGATTTTTAAGGAAACTGAATTTGAGTCTGAGCTTGAATTTGGCTTCTCAGCTTCAGTGCTTGTTATGTATTATCAGGACCATTTTATTTTTATTTGTGTAGTAGTTAAATTGCTTTGTTCAGACATGACCCTTACCCATGTACTGTGAACTGGCAAGAAATACACTAATGTATTTACCATCAAATTGGCAAATATCACCACCAAAGATATCTGTATCTTCATGATTTCAAAATAACAAGGTTTTTTTGGGGTTTTTTTTTTTTTAAGTTACTAGGTGTGATAAATGTCTAACTCTCAATACTTCTGGGGCTGAGCCTGGATGGGGCAGGGCCGAGTCATGTCAGGAAAGCTTTAGGTGACTGTGAGAGCAAGTCAGAGTAGGGAAGTCTTGAGGCTAATATAGAAGTCGGTTACCTTGAGGTCACAAAGACCGCAGATCACAGGGGAAGAGACAGACTGTAAGCTTGAAGATGATAACCTGTGAAGGCCAGAACTCCTAAGCCACTTCAGCAATTCCTTTGCCTCACCCATGGGATTTTCTTTCACCAAGCCACAGCTATGGACAAGTGGTCAAATGCAAGGAATTACTGTGAGGAAGATAATTTTTATAATCGTTATATAGAAAGGTCAGTCTTTCACAAAACCTCATGGCCCTTCAGCTGGGGCTTGTTGAGAATCATCTCTGAAAGTCATTTGATCTGCCTTGAAGATTGAGCTGGTCAGGGTTGTGGCTGTGGCATTTACCAAGCTGAGGATTAAGCTTCCTCATTATGTCAGCGTTGAGGAGACGTATTTATTCCTTTGTTTGGCTCATCCTGATAGTGAGTTGCCTGCCCTGAGTGAGGGTCAGCCTTCTTTGGGGGTAAGCTAATGGGCTCTGTGGCAGCAAAGGACATTCTTGGGACTCACAGAAGACTGCAGAGAGGAAGGAGGTGCATTTGAAGCTTTGGCCAGGGAGGACTTTGTAGTTCACAATAAGTATTTTGAATGTTTTCCTTTTGTGATTTGGAACCTATTAAAGGGTTTAATTAGGTGAGCAATGTGAGACAGAGTGGGTAAATGTGGAAGAGAAACCAGTTTGGCAGATGTTGCACTAATATCTGGAGGGAATATAGCAGTTTGGATCAGATGTTAACAATGGAGATGGTGAGAAACAGCTACATCTGGAATGTAGTTTGAAGTTCAAGTCAACCAGATTTACTGATGGATTAAATGTAGTGGGTGTGTGTGTTGGGGAAGAGGACATTAAGAATGACTTTAAGGGTTTTGCTTTGAGTACTCATGCCATCTACTGATGAGGAAAGTGATAGAAGGAGCATGTTTGGAGAAGAAGGGAAGCCAAAAGTTTAGTTTGGGACCTACTAAGTTGCAGAAGCTCATTTACATATTCAAGTGGAGATGTCAAGTGGGCAAGCAGATAAATGAGTCTATGGAGCAGAGGAGCATTTGGAGCTCTAGATATGAACATGGGAGGTATCAACACACAGATGATTTAGGCCTGTGGTACCAGGTAAGACTACTTTGACATGATTGCAACAAGAAGAGAAGAGCCTTGAGGAGTGAGGCTAGAGGCCTGAAGCCTTTTAACCATTATGATTCAGGAAGAGCAGGAGGAGGAGGTAGGAAAAGAGACTGAACGAGTAGTCTAGGAGGTAAGAAGCAAAGTGGAAAATGTGGGGTGGTAGAAACTAAGTGAAAAAATTTTTTCATAAAACATAATGTGGTGACCTACATCCATTGTATTGATAGTAAAATAAAGTGAGGCTGGGAATTGACCAATGGATTTGAAACATGGAGGCCAATGGAGGTCTGTAAGGGTTAATTTTATGTGTCAACTTGACTGGCTTAAGGGCTACCCAAATGGTTGGTACAACAGGATTTTTGAATGTGCCTGTGAGGTTGTTTCCAGAGGAGACTGGAACTTGAAGCAGTGAACTGAGTAAGGAAGACCCGCCCTCACCCAGTGGGGGTGGGCACTGTACCATTGGCTGAAGGCCCAGATGGAAGAAAAAGACAGGAAAGGCAAATTCTTTTCTGCAACTGGGACACACTTTTTCTCCTGCCCTTGCATATCAAAACTCCAGGTTCTTTGTCTTTTGGATTCTGGACTTGCACAAGTGGCCCTCTGGGTTCGCAGGCCTTCAGCCTTAGTTTGAGAGTCATACCATTGGCTTCCCTGGTTCTGAGGCCTCTGGATATGGATTAAGCCATGAAACCAGCTCACCTTTTCTCTGGACATGGATGGAGCCATGATACCAGCTCACCTTTTTTTCAGCTTGCACATGACCCATCATGGGACATCTCAGCCTTCTTAATTGCATGAGCCGATTCCCCTAATAAATCACCTTTTATCTATTTCTATCTTATCCTATTGGTTTCTCTGGAGAATGCTGCCTAATACGGATTTTGGTATCAGGAGTGGTTCTAGGGGAATGGAATTTTAAGAATGAGTTTCCTTGACTGGTTTTGAGGTTTCTGGAATTGGCTCTCTAATCTGATTAGACTTAAGAATTTTAAGGACTCTATTTCCAATAGTACAGAGACATTGATAGTTCATGGTGTGAATTGTTTGTTTGTACATAATCTGTGTACTGTTACTCAATCACTTATAAAAGGCAAGGAACTTAGTGACCCTGTATATGATATTTCCAATCATTCATAGAAAACGAAGGAATATAGTGATATTGGTTGGTTGCCCCTAATGTAGCTGGATAAAGTGATGAATGAAAAGAATGTACTCAGAGATTCAAATTCCTGGCTCCAGCTCCATGTAAATAACCTCTGAGACCTTCCCTGTGTGCCCTAAAGGAGAATCTTCTGTCGTGTAGCCACCAGGCTGAAATTGCTAAAAATGAAACACAAGCCCTCATCATGTGATTGGTTGTTGAGTTACAACAAAGGGTGAATTCTCAGCCTTGAATGGTGTCTACTGGTAAAGTAAGAACATTGGTTGGGAAAAAGTAAGATCCTGTAAATGGGATGAGGATACATGGGAAGACCCTAATAAATCTGGATATACTCACCTCTTAAATTCACATGAAGCTGGGCATGGTGGCTCACGTCTGTAATCTTAACACTTTGGGAGGCTGGGATGGGCCAATTGCTCGAGCCCAGGAGTTCGAGACCAGCCCGGGCAACATGGCAAAACCCCATTTCTATGAGAAATACAAAAATTTGCCAAGCATGGTGGTGTGTGGCTTGTAGTCCCTGCTACTCGGGAGGTTGAGGTGGGAGAATCACCTGAGCTTGGGAGGTTCAGCCTGCAGTGACCACAGATTGCATCACCACATTTCAGCCGGGGTGAAAGAGTGAGCCCTTGTCTAAAAAAAAAAAAAATTTGATAAGTCCTTTTTGCCAGAAAAGTGGCTTGCCTACCCACAATAGAAGTGGCCCCTCAGTGGTATTAGAAGCCCATGAGCTTTCCGACTCTGTTCCCTTGCTCCCCTGTGTCTCAGTCCATTCAGATGCCATAACAAAATACCATACACAGGGTGTATCAACAACAGTAACCTTACAGTTCTGGAGACAGGGTCTGGGATTAGGGCGCTGGCATTGGGTTCTGCTGAGGGCCTCTTTCCAGATGCAGATCACCCACTTCTCATTGTGTTCTCACATGGCAGACCAGCTCTCCGGCCTCATCTTATAAGGGCACTAATCCCATTCTTGAGGACGATGCCCTCATGACCTAATCACTTCCCAAAGGCCCCACTCTAAAACCATTGTATTGGGAACTAGTTTTCAATATGAGAAATTTGGGGGGGAGGGCACATTTAGTCCAAAACACCTCTTACTAGCCCAAAGCCCTTTAAACAGCTTCTCAGAACTCTGAAACTTGAAGGAATACAGTCTAAAAAGCTTCAGCCTAAATAATCTTTTCTCTTAAAGTGGTACGAGTTTATAATAGCACAACTGGATGGTCCTTAAATCTCTTCCCTGTTTAGAACACCAGCTGTGTCCGTGTATTCCAGCTCTGTGACAGCAGCCAACACATAGTGGGGAAATGAATGGAAATGTTTCCTCCAGCTCCTCTCTGCCCACTCCCCCCAGAAACAAAAGCCTAGGAAGTCATTTACAAAACAAGGCATCCTCAGGGAGATGGCCATCTTGTTAGCAGCTTAGGCTTGTCTGCATGAACATCTGTTTTAATAGCACATCTGTGTGGTTGTAGTACTTAGTAGGATGACCTAGGTTTTGTGTTAAAGAATTTAATGGATTTTTCCTTTCTTGTTTTAAAGCCCTTTCCCTACACAATTAGTCAGTTGAAAGTGAAATCGTTCTGCTTGGTCCTGAAACAGGAGATCGATACTGTTGGGTGATGCACTGTGTGAAATCCCAGGTAGCAGCCATAGCTAACGAAGCGGCGGATAAGCGATTTCACTAGTGTCTGAGCTCTCATGCCAGGAAGAAGCATAGGAATGCTGCCCAAAGGGCCACTCTGCCAAAGCGGAGTAATAAGAGTGGCTCCTGGCTGAGACAGATACCTGTGCAAAACCAGGTATGGGGGAGGGCTGCACAGCCAGTCTGGAAATGAGGAGAGCATTAGAGAGTCTGGGGCAGAGGATCATGCAGTCCTGACGTCTGAGAACTGGAAGGGATATAAAGACAATGGCTCTCTCTCTCTCTGTTTTTTTTTTTTTTTTAAGACAGAGTCTCACTCTGTCACCCATGCTGGAGTGCAGTGGGGCGATCTCGGCTCACTCTAACCTTCACCTCCGAGTTCAAGTAATTCTCCTGCCTCAGCCTTCGGAGTAGCTAGGATTACAGGCATGTGCCACCACGCCTGGCTAACTTTTGTATTTTTAGTAGAGACAGTGTTTCACCATGTTGGCCAGGCTGGTCTCGAACTCCTGACCTTGTGATCCTCCCACCTTGGCCTCCCAAAATGCTGGGATTACAGGTGTGAGCCATGGCATCCGGCAGACAATGGCTATATCTCTGTAATAGCAAACATTCCATTTGGCCATTTGTTCATTTATTTATTCAGTGAATATTATTGAGCACCTATTGTGTGTCAAACAATTTGTTATATACTGGAAAGATAAATACGACATAATACTTGCCCTGAAGAAGGAAATAGTCCAGTGGGTCAGATGAAAATAAAATTGAATTTAATAATTATAAAATACTGGGGCACATCCAATGACAAAGATATCTACATGAATTATTTATTATTCTACATTTTAATATTTTAGTCTCAAATTTTCTTAGATTAATTTTCTAAAAAATAACTTGAAGAGTATCTCTTTGTCTCAGTAACAATTCTTTTTCATGCCCTTGGCATACAAGGGGTGCCACATAAGTGAACTGAAACTAGATAGCACTTTTCATTAAATTGTTTTTACATGAATTATTTCACAAGTTTCTCAGAATAACCCTTCAAAATACATAAGACTAAGTATTATTATCTTCACCTTCTAACTTGTGATAATAACACGTGGGAAATGATGTTTATTAGCTACTTCACATTATGGCATCAATAACTAATAAGTGCATGGTGTGTAGCCAATCCAGAAATTTATGCATTTTAATATGGGTCAATATCCTTATTCAGAGGGCTGATTCAGATCTGAATTTCAGATAAGCCATCAATCACAAGCTAATATCTTGTGGGTGATGGAGGATTGCTTGGCATCCCTCAAATTATACATAAAGCCCAGTTGCCATAGACAATATAGTCATGTGTTGTATAATGATATTGCAGTAACCGACAAACTGCATATCGGACAGTAATCCTGTAAGATTATAATGGAACTGAAAATGTCCTATAGCCTAATGACACCATAGTCATTATAACATCATATCACAATGCATTACTCATATGTTTGTGGTGATGCTGGTGTAGACAAACATACTGTACTGTCAGTCCTATAAAACAATAGTACATACAATTATATAGTTCATAATGCTTTTTTTTTTTTTTTTTTTGAGACAGGGCCTCACTGTGTCACCCAGGCTGGAGTGCAGTGGTACAAACATGGCTCATTGCAGCCTTGACGTCATGGTCTCCGGTGATCCTTCCACCTTAGCCTCCTGAGTAGCTGGTACTACAGGTGTGTGCCACCACGCCTGGTTAACTTTTTGCATTTTTTGTAGAGATGGGATAGGGCTTCTCCATGTTGTGCAATTTGGTCTTGAACTCCTGAGCCCAAGCGATCCTCCTGCCTTGGCCTCCCAAAGTGCTAGGATTACAGGCATGAGCCACTATGCCCAGCCTAGTTCATAATACTTGGTAATGACAATAAACAATGATGTTACTGATTTATGTATTTACTATGCCATACTTTTAATTGTTCTTTTAGAGTGTATTCCTTCTAGTTATGTGTGTGTGTATGTGTGTGTGTGTGTGTGTGTGTGTGTGTGTGTGTATTTATTTATTTATTTATATTTTCCAAACTGGATATGATTTTTTTTAAGTTATGTATATTTTAAAAAGTTAACTGTAGGCTGGGTGCTGGCGCATGCCTGTAATCCCAGCACTTTGAGAGGCCGAGGAGGGTGGATCATGAAGTTAGAAGTTTGAGACCAGCCTGACCAACATGATGAAACCCCGTCTCTACTAAAAATACAAATTTTTGCTGGGTGTGGTAGTGGGAACCTGTACTCCCAGCTACTCAGGAGGCTGAGGCAGGAGAATCACTTGAACCTGGGAGGTGGAGGTTACAGTGAGTCGAGATCGCACCATTGCACTCCAGCCTGGCGACAGAGTGAGACTAGGTCTCAAAAAAAAAAAAAAAAAGTTAACTGAAGAGTCTCAGACAGGTCCTTCAAGAAGTATTCCAGAAGTTGTCATAGGATAGGACAGCTCATGTGTGTTACTGTTATTGAAGACTTTTCATTGGGTCAGACATGGAGGTGGAAGAAAGTAATATTGATGATACCAACCCTGTTTAGATCCAGGTTAATACGTGTGTTTGTGTCTCCATTTTTAACAAAAAGTTTATAAAGTTAAAAACAACAACTTTATTTTAAAATAGGAAAAATAGTATAGAATAAGAATATAAAGAAAAAATAAAGAAAAAATATTTCTGTACACCCGTGGAACGTGTTTGTGCCTTAAGCTAAGTATTACTACAAAAGAGTCAAAATGTTAAAAAAATTAAAAAGCTTAGAAAGTCAAAAATTTACAGTAAATTAAGATAAATGTATTATTAAGCAAAGTGTTTAAAAAATATATTTAGTGTAGCCTAAGCGTTCAATATTTATAAAGTCTACAGTAATGCACAGTACTGTCCTAGGGCTTCACATTCACTCACCACTCATTCACTCGCCCAGAGCAATTTTCTGGCCTTCAAGCTCCTTTCATGGTAAGTGCCCGCTAAACTTGTACCATTTGTTCCTTTCCTTTTCTTTTTTAAATTATACTTTAAATTCTGGGATACATGTGCAGAATGTGCAGGTTTTTTACATAGGTGTACATGTGCCATAGTGGTTTGCTGCACCCATTAACCCATCATTTACATTAGGAATTTCTCCTAATGCTATCCCTCCCCTATCTCCCAACTCCCAACAGGCCTTGGTGTGTGATGTTCCCGTCCAGGTATCCATATGTTCTCATTGTTCACCTCCCACTTATGAGTGAGAACATGTGGTGTTTAGTTTTCTGTTCCTGTGCTAGTTTGCCGAGAATGATGGTTTCCAGCTTCATCCATATCCCTGCAAAAGGCATAAACTAATCCTTTTTATGGCTGCATAGTATTCCATGGTATATATGTGCCACATTTTCTTTATCCAGTCTATCATTGATGGGCATTTAAGTTGGTTCCAAGTATTTGCTGTTGTGAGTAGTGCTGCAATAAACATATGTGTGCATGTGTCTTTTTTTTTTTTTCTTTGAGACAGAGTTTTGCTCTTATCACCCAGGCTGGAGTGCAATGGCATGATCTGGGCTCACTACAACCTCTGCTTCCTGGGTTCAAGCAATTCTCTTGCTTTAGCCTCTCAAGTAGCTGGGATTATAGGTGCCTGCCACCATTCCTGGCTAATTTTTTGTATTTTTAGTAGAGACTGGATTTCACCATGTTGGCCAGGCTGGTCTTAAACTCCTGGCCTCAGCTGATCCACCCACCTAGGCCTCCCAAAGTGCTGGGATTACAAGTGTGAGCCACCATGCCTGGCCCTGCATGTGTCTTTATAGTAGGATAATTTAAAATCCTTTGGGTATGTACCCAGTAATAGGATTGCTGAGTCAAATGGTATTTCTGGTTCTAGATCCTTGAGGAGTTGCCACACTGTTTTCCACATGGTTGAACTAATTTACACTCTTACCAACAGTGCAAAAGTATTTCTATTTCTCCACATCCTCGCCAGCATCTGTTGTTTCCTGACTTTTTAATGATCGCCACTCTAACTGTCATGAGGTAATATCTCATTGTGGTTTTGATTTGTATTTCTCTAATGACCAGTGATGAAGAGCTTTTCTCATGTTTGTTGGCCACATAAATGTCTTATTCTGAGAAGTGTCTGTTCATATCATTCACTCACTTTCTGATGGGGTTGTTTTTTTCTTGTAAATTTGTTTAAGTTCCTTATAGATTCTAGATATTAGCCTTTTGTCAGATGGATAGATTGCAAAAATTTTCTCCCATTCTGTAGCCTGTTCACTCTGATGATAGTTTTTTTTTGCTGTGCAGAAGTTCTTTAGTTTAATTAGATCCCATTTGTCAATTTTGGCTTTTGTTGCCATTGCTTTTGGTAGTTTAACCATGAAGTATTTGCCCATTTCTATGTCCTGAATGACATTGCATAGGTTTTCTTCTAGGGTTTTTAAGGTTTTAGGTCTTACGTTTAAGCTTTTAATCCATCTTGTGTTAATTTTTGTGTAAGGTGTAAGGAAGGGGTTCAGCTTCAGTTTTCTGCATAAGGCTAGCCAGTTTTCCCAACACCATTTATTAAATGGGGAATCCTTTCCCCATTGCTTGTTTTTGTCAGGGTTGACAAAGATTAGATGGCTGTAGATGTGTGGCATTATTTCTGAGGCCTCTGTTCTGTTCCATTTGTCTATATATATGTCTGTTTTGGTATCAGTACCATGCTGTTTTGTTACTGCAGTCTTGTAGTATAGTTTGAAGTCAGGTAGTGTGGTTCCTCTAGCTTTGTTCTTTTTGCTTAGGGTTGTCTTGGCTATATGGGCTCTGTTTTTGTTCCATATGAAATTTAAAGTAGTTTTCTCTAATTCTGATAAGAAAGTCAATGGTAGCTTGATGGAAATAGCATTGAATCTATGAATTACTTTGGGCAGTGTGGCCATTTTCACAATGTTGTTTCTTCCTATCCATAAGCATGGAATGTTTTTCCATTTGTTTGTGTCCTGTCTTATTTCTTTGAGCAGTGGTTTGTAGTTCTCCTTGAAGAGGTCCTTCACATATCTTGTAAATTGTATTCCTAGGTGTTTTATTCTCTTTGTAGCAATTTTGAATGAGAGTTCACTCATGATTTAGCTCTCTGTTTGTCTATTATTCATGTATAGGAATGCTTGTGATTTTTGCACATCGATTTTGTATCCTGAGACCCTGCTGAAGTTGCTTATCAGCTTAAGGAGATTTTGAGCTGAGCTGATGGGGTTTTCTAAATAAACAATCATGTCATCTGCAAGCAGAAACAGTTTGACTTCCTCTCTTTCCATTTGAATATCCTTTATTTCTTTCTTTGCAAGCAGAGACAATTTGACTTCCTCTCTATTGCCCTGGCTAGAACTTTCAATACTATGTTGAATAGGTGAGAGGGGACATCCTTGTCTTGTGCCAGTTTTAAAAGGAAATGCTTCCGGCTTTTGCCCATTCAGTATGATATTGGCTGTGGGTCTGTCGTAAATAGCTCTTATTATTTTGGGATATGTTCCATCAGCACCTAGTTTGTTGAGAGTTTTTAGTATAAAGGATTGTTGAATTTTATTAAAGACCTTTTTTGCATCTACTGAGATAATCAAGTGGTTTTTGTCATTGGTTCTGTTTATGTGATGAATTATGTTTATTGATTTGCATATGTTGAACCAGCCTTGCATCCTAGGAATGAAGCTGTAGGAGATTGGTCAGAATGGTGGGAAAGATTATAGGAAAGATGCAAACATTTTTGGAAGGTCAGAAGGTTTTGCAAAAGCTTTGGGAAAGGATTATGGGCGAAGGCAGCCTAATCCTCATACCTTAAGCTCATAACAAAGAACAGATAGCAAGGGAATGTAGAGGAGTTTATCTAACTAGCTTGTTTACTCAAGTTATCCTAAATATGATCTTTTTTTTTTTTTTTTTAAATGATTCATTCTTTTTTTTTTGAGGTAGAGTTTTGTTCTTGTTGCCCAGGCTGGAGTGCAATGGTGTGACCTTGGCTCATCACAACCTCCACCTCCTGGATCCAAGTGATTCTCCTGCCTCAGCCTCCTTAGTAGCTGGGATTATAGGCATGCACCACCATGCCTGGCTAATTTTATGTATTTGGTAGAGACGAGGTTTCTCCATGTTGATCAGGCTGGTCTCAAACTCCTAATTTCAGGTGATCTGCTGGCCTCAGCTTCCCAAAGTGCTGGGATTACAGGTGTGAGCCACCGTACGTGGCCTTAAAAATGACCTTTGAACATTTGCACGCAGGACTGCTCTCTACTCGGGGGATCAGCAATGTTAATTACCCACAAATGGTGTTTGCTAGAGATTTTTGTCATTAAATCTGCTCTAAAACAAATATGAGCATCTCTGGCATATCAAGGCTGCACAGCCGGACTCTCTCTTCAGGGTCTGTAAGCCGTGGGGCCCCACAGCCGTGCTCCCACGGGCAAAACACCTGTGTCTGCAAACTCCTTTCATCTGTCGCTTGGCCAGTGTCTATGGGGCATGAAGCAAACTTGATCATGGTGGATCAGCTTTTGGATGTGCTGCTGGATTTAGTTTGCCAGTATTTTACTGAGGATTTTTGCATTGATGTTCATGCCCTTCATTGTCTGTTTTGATCTTTTTTTGTTTAAAGTCTGTTTTATTAGAGACTAGGATTGCAACCCCTGCTTTTTAGTTGCTTTCCATTTACTTGAGAAATATTCCTCCATCCTTTTATTTTGAGCCTATGTGTGTCTTTGCACATGAGGTGAGTCTCCTGAATACAGCACACCAATGGGTCTTGACTCCTTATCTAATTTGCCAGTCTGTGTCTTTTCATTGGGGCATTTTGCTCATTTACATTTAAGGTTAATATTGTTATGTGTGAATTTGATCTTGTCATTATGATGCTAGCTGGTTATTTTGCCCATTAATTGATGCAGTTTCTTCATAATGTTGATGGTCTTTACAACTTGGTATGTTTTTGCAGTGGCTGGTACTAGTTTTTCCTTTTCACATTTAGTACTTCCTTCAGGAGCTCTTGTAAGACAGGCCTGGTGGTGACAAAAATTCCTCAGTAATTGCTTGTCTGTAAAGGATTTTATTTCTCCTTTGTTTATGAACCTTAGTTTGGCTGGATATGAAATTCTGGGTTGAAGATTCTTTTCTTTAAGAATGTTGAATATTGGCCTCCACTCTCTTCTGGCTTGTAGGGTTTCTGCAGAGAGATCTGATGTTAGTCTGATGGACTTCTCTTTGTAGGTAACCCAACTTTTCTCTCTAGCTGCCCTTAACATTTTTCCCTTCATTTCAACCTTAGTGAATGTGATGATTATGTATGTTGGGGTTGCTCTTCTTGAAGAGTACCTTTGTGATGTTCTCTGTTTCCTGAATTTGAACGTTGACCTCTCTTGGTAGGTTGGGGAAGCTCTCCTGGATAATATCCTGAAGAGTATTTTCCAACTTGGTTTCATTCTCCTCATCACTTTCATGTACAACAATTAAACATAGGTTTGGTCTTTTCGCATAGTCCTATATTTCTTGGAGGTTTTGTTTGTTCCTTTTTATTATTTTTTCTCTAATCTTGTCTTCTCACTTATTTCATTAAGCTGATCTTCAATATCTGATATCTTTTCTTCCATTTGATCAATTCGGCTATTGATGTTTGTGTAAGCTTCACGTAGTTCTTATGCTGTGTTTTTCAGGTCCATTAGGTCATTTATGTTCTTCTCTAATCTAGTTCTTCTCTAAACTGGTTATTCTAGTTAACAATTTCCCTAATCTTTTTTCAACGTTCTTAGCTTCCTTGCATTGGGTTAGAACATGCTCCTTTATCTCAGAGGAGTTTATTATCCTCCTTCTGAAGCCTACTTCTGTCAATTTGTCAAACTCATTCTCTGTCCAGTTTTGTTCCCTTGCTTGCAAGGAGTTGGGATCCTTTGGAGGAGAAGAAGTGTTCTGGTTTTTGGGATTTTCAGACTTTTTGTGCTGTTTTTTTCTCATCATCATAGATTTATCTACCTTGGGTCTTTGATGTTGGTGACCTTTCGATGAGGTTTTTGTGTGGATGTCCTTTTTGTTGATGCTGATGCTATTCCTTTCTGTTTGTTTGTTTTCCTTCTAATAGTCAGGCCCTTCTGCTCAGTTCTGCTGGAGTTAGCTGGAGGTCTACTCCAGACCCTGTTTTGCTAGGTTTCACCAGCACAGGCTGCAGAATAGCAAAGATTGCTACTTCTTCCTTCCTTTGAAAGCTTTGTCCCAGAGGGGCACCTGCCAGATGCCAGCCAGAGACCTCATGTATGTGGTGTCTGTTGACCCCTGCTGGGAGGTGTCTCCCAATCAGGAGGCATGGGGGTCAGGGACCCACTTGAGGAGGCAGTCTGTCTCTTAGCAGAGGTCGAGCACTGTTCTGGGAGATCTGCTGCTCTCTTCAGAGATGGCAGGCAGGAACATTTAAGTCTGCTGAAGCTGTACACATAGACCCCTTTCCCACTGATGCTCTGTCCAAGGAAGATGAGAGTTTTATCTATAAGCCCCTAACTGGGGCTTCTGCCTTTCTTTCAGAGATGCCCTGCACAGAGAGGAGGAATCTAGAGAGGCAGTCTGACTACAGTGGATCTGCGGTGAGCTCCACCCAGTTTGAACTTCCTGGTGGCTTAGTTTACACTGGGAGGGGAAAACTGCCTACTCAAGTCTCAGTAATGGTGGGCACCCTTTCCCTTACCAACTCCAGCACCCCAGGTCAACTTCAGACTGCTGTGCTGGCAGCAAGAATTTCAAGCCAGTGGATCTTAGCTTGCTGGCTCCATAAGGGTGGGATCTGCTGAGCTAGACCACTTGGCTCCTTGTCTTCAGCCCCCTTTCCAGGGAAGTGAGCAGTTCTCTCTTGCTGGTGTTCCAGGTGCCACTGGGGTATGGAAAAACAACAACAACAACAACAACAACAAAAAAAAACTCCTGCAGCTAAGTTGGTGTTTGCCCAAACGGCTGCCCAGTTTTGTGCTTGAAACCCAGGGTCCTAGTGGCATAGTACCAGAGGGAATCTCCTGGTCTGTGGGTTGCAAAGATTGTGGGAAAAGTGTAGTATCTTGGCAGAATGCACTGTCCCTCATGGCTTCCCTTGGCTTGGGCAGGGAGTTCCCCCACCCCTTACGCTTACCCAGTGAGATGAGGCCCCACCCTGTTTCAGCTCACCCTCTGTGGGCTGCACCCACTGTCTAACCAGTCCCAATGAGAAGAGCCGAGTATCTCAGTTGGAGATGCAGAAATCACCTGCCTTTTGCGTTGATCTCTCTGGGAGCCGTTCCTATTTGGCCAACTTGCCAGCCATCTTAATCATCCTATTTTTTCTTTTATGCTGTATTTTTACTGCATCTTTTCTATGTTTAGATAGGTTTAGATACACAAATAGTTATCATTGTGTTAGAATTTCTTCAAGTGTTCTGTCCAATAACATGCTTATACAGGTTTGTAGCCTGGTGGCAACAGGCTATACCATATAGCCCAGGTGTGTAGTATGCTGTAAGCTCTAGGTTTGTGTAAGTACACTCTACATGTTTATGCAATGAAGAAATTACCTGATTTGGAGGAATTTTGCCTCAAGAAATTTGCCTGATTTTTCAGAACATATCCCCATCATTGAGAAATGCATGACTGTACTTAATAGGCTTACATCCAATTTTCACAAGGAGATAAGAATCAGAATCCCTCTTTTTTTTTTTGTTTTGAGATGGAGTCTCACCCAAGCCGGAGTGAAATGGTGCAATCTTGGCTCAATGCAACCTCCACCTCCCGGGTTCAAGCAATTCTCCTGACTCAGCCTCCTGAGTAGCTGCGATTATAGGCGCCCACCATCACGCCCAGCTAATTTTTGTATTTTTAGGAGAGACAGGATTTTGCCATGTTGGCCAGTCTAGTCTCGAACTCCTGACCTCAAGTGATCCTTCTGCCTCGGCCTCTGAAAGTCTTCTTTGCTTTTAAGACATCCTTATTCATTTTTACTTAAGAAGGTTCAGATTAAGCAATCTCTCTAAGACTACACTGCTAGGAAGTAAGAACTGGGATTTGAAACAAGAAATCTAACTCTAAGAATGATGCTCTCTCTCTCTCTCTGCCTAATCTAGATCAGATTTTTAAAAAGTGATTGAATCATCTCTGGTGAGAATATTGTACTGGGAGTGTGGGCCTGACTACCTTGTTACGATAAGCCCTTTAAGGGCTCTGCTGTGAACTGGGAAAACACAACTAACAGTCACCCTCCCAGTGATGATGGGCACCAAACTCTAGCATCAGGAAGTGGCATATGGCCAACAGCATTACCTCTAGAGCAAGAGGACCCTAGTTCAAATCCTAGCTCTGCCTGTGAATAGTGGAATTAATTCTCATGAGAGAATTAATTAATTTATTTGTGTTCTGTAAAGCAAAATCAGAATAGGACACCTAACTTCCTCAAAGGCTATTGGAAGTATTAAATGATTTAATACATATCAAATGCTTATATGAGTGCTTTGTACAGAGAAGCTGTTATATAAAGTTTAACTACTACTATTGTGATTACCTTTCCCCTCTTTTCTTAGTCTGCATCTAACACAAATATTCTCAGGAACTGCTTAGGATCATACGCTTTAAAAGTGGCCAGGAGTTGTAGTTACAAGTCCAGATGCCAAGCTATCTTCACCCTGTGTCTCTAAGACTGGCCCACAACGGGCAGCAAGGGCAGGAGTCAAACCCACCTAGCTGTCTCTACTCACACCTCTCCCTGTTGTACCATCAGGCACAGTCTAGGGCAGCAAATGCTTTTGAGTGGCTATGCTACTCAGCTCCCTTTAGGCAAGGATCTTACTTTTTAAAAAGTAAGTCCTATTGGTGGTTCCAAGGTTATATGAAATAAGTCATCTAACATTTTATTTTGTCTCATAGAATCTTGTGATTTCTAGGGGTATAGGAAAGAGCCCTCAGTCTCTTGTTACTTCTCCATGTTGATCATTGATGGCTCAAGTTCTTATCAGAGGAAGGACGAAAACCCGTGGAATATTGCCTGTGGGCCAGGCATTATTCTAGGCGCTTAATGTTCATATCTCTTTACAGGTTTGTAACATCCCTAAGAGGTAGACACTATTATCCCTGTTTTGCTATAAGGAAATTGAAACTCAGATTATACAAGGTACCCAGTCACTGTGGTCACAGAGCGACTAAATAGCTGAGCTGGGATTTGAAATGACATTGATCTAACTCTGAGTATGAGCCTCTCACTTTACTTTTATGAACAAAATTTTATTTTATTACACAATTAGAACTAAACTGAAAATGCAAATGTCACAGAGACAGGTAACACTGATATATGTTCATATTAGGGGACAATATTGCTATTAGATCTTTCCTTGAAAACAGACTGATAAGAGAGAGAGCTGAGGACAGAATATGCATGACAATAAGTGACAGAAAGAAAGTGAGTGGAGGAGAGAAGGAGGCGGAGGAGAAAAGTATGGAGAAGTTTTCTTTTTTTTCTTTTTTTTGAGACGGAATCTCACTCTGTTGCCCAGGCTGGAGTGCAGTGGCACGATCTCAGCTCACTACGACCTCTGCTTCTCGAGTTCAAGTGATTCTCCTGCCTCAGCCTTCTAAGTAGCTGGGATTACAGGCACCTGCCACCATGCCCAGCTAATTTTTGTATTTTTAGTAGAGATGGGGTTTTACCATGTTGGTGAGGCTGGTCTCAAACTCCTGAGCTCAGGTGAGCCACCCGTTCTGGCCTCCCCAAGTGCTGGGATTATAGGCCTGAGCCACCACCATGCCTGGCTGTGTATTAGTTTTCAATTTCTGCTGTAACAAATTATCATGAACCTAGTATCTTAAATGACACAAATTTATTCTCTTTCAGTTCTGCAAGTCAGAAGTGCAACAGGGGTCTTGTCAGGCTAAAACCTGGTTGTCAAAACTGAGTTTCTGCCTGTTGGCTCTAGGGCAGGATTCATTTCCTTGCTCACTGAGGTGGCAGAATTGAGTTCCATGGGGTTGTAGGACTGATGTCCTCCATTTCCTTGCTGTCTCTCAGCTGGGTCAGGCCTCTTTCTGGTTCTTGCAAATGGTCCCTGCTTCTCAGCATCAGCAGTGAGGTGTTGAATCCTCACACTGACAGCTTCAGACTAATTATTATTCTTCTTCTTTGAGACAGAGTCTTGCTCTGTCACCCAGGTGGGAGTGCAGTGGCACAATCTTGTGTCACTGCAACCCCTGCCTCCTGGCTTCAAGCAATTCTCTTGCTTCAGCCTACTGAGTAGCTGGGATTACAGGCCACCATGCATGGCTAATTTTTGTATTTTCAATAGAGACAGATTTCACTATGTTGGCCAGGCTGGTCTCAAACTCCTGGCTTCAAGTGATCTGCCTGCCTCGGCCTCCCAAAGTGCTGGGTTTACAGGTGTGTGCCACCATGCCCGGCCTCCAGACTTTTTTATTTATTTATTTTTTGCCTATGTTTTTCATATCTCTGTGACCCAGTTGGAAAGGTTATCCACTTTTAAGAGCTCATGTAATTAGATTGGACCCACTCAGATAAGCGAGGATAGTCTCCCTATCTGGAGGTCCTTACCCTTAATCACGTCTTCAAAGTCTTTTTTTTCTATGTAAAGTAATGCATTCCAGATTCTGGGTGTTAGGGCATGGACAACTTTGTGGGGAGGCATTATTCTGTCTACTGTAAGAGAAGCACCTGGGGTCACCCACAAACCGCCTGTCTGATAGCTTTGCCTTGGGTCCCCTGGTCTTGGGCAATAGAGTTTTGCTAGTTCTCCCATGTTATTCTCTTGAAGGATCTGAAAGTTCAGGATGAAGATGAAGGAGAGGGAAGCTCTGAGCTGCTGATACACAGATCCTGACCTACCTTCAAAGGGTTTTTGGCCTACCAGCTTCCCAGTGTCCCTTTAAAGCAATTTGTAGTCTGTTATCCTGTATCATTAACCTAATTAGTGTAATTGCACCCAATTACGTAATCAGTGTAAATACATGAAGAATCCCATAATTAGACGATGTAATTAGGTAATTAATAGATGACGTGGGAAAAATCCATAGAAAACATTCTGAAATGGACCTGGTGCCTGCATGAAGCAGGCAATTTGCTAACTTCAGCATCTCAGCCAACTCTCTCTGTTCAGGAAGAGAGATCCACAAATTAATTGGAATCCAGCCATAAAACTCTTATTCTAAAAACTCCTGCTATCTTGCATCAGATCCTTCCACCCCCAATTTTTATAACTACATGTCCAGGTTGTCTCTCTATGCTATTCTTGGAAAGAGAAACTTCTCCCACAAAGCTGAGTAGGATAAAAAAAATCTGGTTCAGTGTAAACCAGATTTGATACTGTGTCTATAGATAGAATGAGGCTGTTATTAAGGCCGTGTCTGTATGACTGAAATAACCAGACTGCACCAGAGACAGAGCTGGGCTGCTTAGTTGACAGTCTTACTAGCTGATTCACATGGAGGCAAAGTCTGTCTGAACATAGGTACATATTTCTTCAGGGGACACTGTGGATCTTGGGAGCTCATGCAGAAAGAGGGTCTGTCCAAATGTCCTGCCAATTCCTTCTCCAAATATATCTTCAGTTTACCCCCTTGTTTCTGCCTCTACAGTCATGCCCCTAGGTCCAGCCATTGGTGGGTTTCTCACTTGACCTATGGTGGCAGCATCCTGACTGATTTCCTTGCATTTATTCTAATCCTTCATCCAATCTATTCTCCTCCAGCAGCCAGAGAGGTCTTAAGGGCTCTTCAATCTGTTACTTAAAACTTTTTTTATGAGAAAACCTATGTCTTTTTTTTTTTTTTTTTTTTTTTTTGAGACAGAGTCTCCCTCTGTCACCCAGGTTGGAGTGCAGTGGCACGATCTTGGCTCACTGCAACCTCCACCTCCTGGGTTCAAGTGATTCTTCTGCCTCAGCCTCCTGAGTAGCTGGGACCGTAGGTGCCTGCCACCATGCCTGGCTAAGTTTTGTGTTTTTAGTAGAGACGGGGTTACACCATATTGGTCAGGCTGGTCTTGAACTCCTGATCATGTGATCCGCCCGCCTTGGCCTCCCAAAGTGCTGGCATTACAGGCATGAGCCACAGTACCCGGCCCAAGAAAACCTCTGTCTTTAACATGGGCTACAAAGTCTGACGTGATTAGACCTCTGTCCACCTTTCAAGCTTTTCTTAGTCCCTCCCTAACACCTTCCTGTCACATTGGCTCCTTCCATATCTTCAAATGTATTAAGCCCTTTCCTACCTCCGTGCTTCCCCGCAAGCTCTTCTTTCCCCTAGGTTGGAGCATGTTAGCCCTTGTCTTTCTTTCTTTTTTTTTTTTTGAGACAGAGCCTTGCTCTGTCACCCAGGCTGGTGTGCAGTGGTGCAGTATTGGCTCACTGCAACCTCTGCTTCCCGGGTTCAAGCGATTCTTCTGCCTCTGCCTTTGAGTAGCTGGAATTACAGGCATGTGGCACCACACCAGTCTCATTTTTGTATTTTTAGTACAGATAGGGTTTCACCATGTTGGCCACGGTGATCTCAAACTCCTGACCTCGTGATCTGTGTGCCTCAGCCTCCCAAAGTGCTGGGATTACAGGCATGAGCCACTGTGCCCAGCCTACCCCTTGCCTTTCACTGCCTAAATCCATTCATCCTCTGGGCCCATAATTCCTTACAGAAGCTTTCTATCACCTCTTGAATTAAAACATTTCCTCATTATAATCTCCCAAAACACATTATACCTTTTTTTTTGTGGTGTTCATCACCATCTGTAATTCTGCATTTATTTTTTGTGATATTATTTTATGATCTGTGCTATCCACTAGATTATAAACTTCTTGAAGATAACAGGACGTTTGTTTTGTTCACCACTGAATCTCTAGTATCTAGCACATAGTAGAAACTCTGTAAATATTGTGGAATGAATACTGTGTTGAAAGCGAGAGAAAGTTACAATACCGTTGGCAGGGGCCAGTCCAAACCAGCAGGGTGAAAAGCTAAAAGGGTGCTCAGCTTCACAGACACAAACAAATAGCGGCTGCAAGGAAGATTTATCCACTGAGCTGTAGCACCGTCTCCACCACATAAATACAGCCCAAAAGACTGTTTACATGCATTACTTAGAGAACCTTACTTGGAGAGAGAAGTCAGCTCCTTCTTTCCCTTCCAAGTTTGGTGATAGAGTGAAAGACATGACCAAGACTAAAGTTTATAAGTTTACCACAACAGGTGATTAACATGGATCAAGTCAGTAAATCTGCTACGATGACCATCTCGCTGGCCAACAGCTCCCGTGGAACGTGTCGTCTGGGGTCTGGGGCTATTAGAGAGCCAGCGGAAGCCATTAAGGGAACATCTGACTTCTCCTCATTTGCAGTTGTCATCCGACTGTCTTTTTGTCCCTCTTCTTTTAATTTTAGCCTTTTCCTTAGAGAGAAACCTGTGCAGATTTTGCTGCTGACCAAATTCAGACACATTACTAAATTGATTTTTACCTTTTGCCTTGCATTATACAGCCTAGAAAAAGCTAGCAGGGAGGTTGAGATAATACACCATCTGGTGATGTAGACTCAGGTATGGGTTAGAACTCATTATGAGCAAACAGAAGGGTCAAAAAAAATGCTCTTCGTGGCAAGGTTATTCAAGGCACAAAAAGTAGTCAACTCCTCTGTTTCCAGACCCAACCAAGCAAATCAAATGCAGCGTCCATTGGATTTTCTCTTTTTATTAGTTGAGTGCTGTTGCATTTATAATCATATCTATGATAAGCACTTGATCATTCTGTAATAATTTTATTCATTCACGTATTTAGTCTTTAATAAATATTTATTGAACACCTTCTACTTCCTTGGGACTTTATGAGTCACTTGAATGCACAAAATTCTCTTCTTAGCAATATGTCTTCTCTTCATGAAACCAGATCTCTGGGTCAGCCTTCCAAGAGCATTAAGAACCAAGACCATTTTCAGGAAGATAGATGGCTATGTCTAGATATACAACCTGGGTCAGAGAATACAGATAGCAAGTCTCCTGGACTGGTATGACCAAGACAGATGTGGCCCCTCTCTTGCAGAACAGCCTACCTAATAAAACAGGCTGCAAGTAATTCTAGTCAAGTGTAATGAGTATTGTGCTAGGGAAGCGCAGGGTGCATGGTAACACGTTTTAGGGAAACCTGACCTAGTCTAGGGCCTCAGGGAAGGCCTCTTGGAAAAACTGATATTTAAGCTGAGATTTGCAAGAAGGGTAGGAATGCAAGGTAAGGGGTTGCCTGATATGATAGCCATTGCATGTATATACATGTATACACACATCCTTTTTTTGAGTGTGGGGGGAATGTATGTTCAGTGACAGTAATACTGGCATTAGGAAGGATGCTCAAGGATGTTCACAGACCTGAAGGTGAGAGGGCACATGACATATTTATTGGATTGAATGGAAGAAGAGAAATATGACTAGAATGCACATTTTTAGAGAAAGAGTGCGTTTCCCCCTGCAACAGGAGGCAGCTTTTTGGAGACAAAGTTCCTATTTTGCATTTTATATGTAAAATATGAAATATATGTTGAGGAAGCTTTTTAGTGAATGTCCAAAGGACCCAAGGCTATTCTGTATGATTTTTAAAAGAAGGTGAATTATAGAAGGATGGTGCTGTAGGAAATTTCAAATGAGAATGATGAAGGGAAGCTTGTTATGCTCTGGCTTCTTCTACCAACCTGCCTTCTCCCTGCAAATCCATATCTCTGGGTCAGTCTCCTAAGGGCCGGAGTAACCAGCACTGTTTTCAGGGAGATAGATGGCTACATCTGGGTTTATTGCCTGCACCAACAGGACACAGATAGTGTGTCTGTCGGATTGGGCTGGCCAACCTCCACAGTGTGAGGCAGCATCAATAGCTCCAGTGGGATACCAGCAGGCACATATATCGATCGTAAATAATGTCTTAATGTCCCATAGTAGGTCATAAATCAAAGAGATTTCAAAATATCTTTCTCTCCGGTTTGTTCCAATGGACTGCATTCTGGCTTGGAACTTTTCTTTTCAGGGTTAGAGCATGACCTGGCCCTCTTGCCCACAGCAGTTCAAATCCTTTTCTTAACCTCTGCTTCCACAGGGCCTGGAGAGCTTATTATAACCACCTCTGTCTCTGTGCGCACATCACTGGAATAACCAGAGTTGCAGAGCCTGCATATTTTGCCCTCTGTCAATACGTTGTAAATACCCTGGTGGCTATTTGATGGGCTGCACTATTGTTTGCAAGTACACTATTTTCCTCAGTTTTAACATTAAGTATTACACAGATTTACAGAGTTAGAGAGAGCCTTATAGTTTATTAAATTTATCCCCTTCTTTGACCAACCGAAGCAGGAAAGAGAAAATGATTTTCTCCAGCATATCCAGGCCTTTAAGAAGGAGTGACCCACCTGATTGGAGTTTGGAAGAAGGAACTAGTTAAGCTTGGTTTAGCCCCTACTGAGTGGGTATATTCTACTTGGCTCTGTCATCATGGAGTGGGCTTCCTGGGACAGGCTGTGCCTCTGCAGAAGGTGAGGAGGGTGCCTGAAGTTGTCCATATACCTGTGATTTGATGGGTAGCTTTAATTTCAGGATAAATTCCAACTCATGTCCTCCAATCCAGCTTTTTTAAAGTTGATGTTTGATCCCTATCAGTCTAATTCCTGGGTCTATCTCTTACTGGTTCCAAAATCAGAATGGAAAGGGGAATGTTATTCTCTGGATACTGCTAAAACTCTACAAAGCGACTCTCTTTAACGTTAGCGATCACATGAACATGCCGATCTTTATAACCTATCTTTGTCTTGGCTTCAGCCACTGTTCCTACCCCATCCTTGACTCCCGCCCCACCACCACACTTTCAGAGTGAGAGTTGCAGTAGAGGCAGATCTCTTTCTGGAGAGATTTGATAACTTTCCAAAAGTGCTTTTGCATTCCTAATTGTCCAGAGTTCCTGACATTATGATTTATGTCCTACATTTGTTTTCAGAAGGATTTTTATTTTATTTTTTATTGTACTTTAAGTTCTAGGGTACATGTGAGAATATGCAGGTTTGGAGCTAGAGGAGAACCAGATATTGGAGAAAATTAAGAATGCCACAGAGGAATAATTACACTTATCCTTTAAGATTGTTGTGAGATGGGGGGTGGGGAGTTGGGGAGAGATAACATGGGGAGAAATGCCAGATATAGGTGAAGGGGAGGAAGGCGGCAAATCACACTGCCACTTGTGTACCTATGCAACAATCTTGCATGTTCTTCACATGTACCCCAAAACCTAAAATTCAATTAAAAAAAGATTGTCGTGAGAGTTAAATGGGATAATATATGTACAACTGATGACACCTAGTCAGTATCCTGTAAATTTTGCGTGAATTTATGTGGCAGGGAAGGGTAGAAGCAGAGACTGCAAAGCCACACTGGAAGTTTTGGGAATCCAGAAAGGGTTGGATAAGTGACCTGAGTGCCCATGTATTTCACAGACATTAGGAAAGAGATAGGCCCATTGTCTTCACTTTATTTTTCTTCTCAGCCCTAGTTACCCTCCATGGGCAATACAATACATTATGTTCCATGCACCAGCTGACCAAACATCATTAGATGGTGAGGGACAGAGAGGAGAACGAAATCTGTGAATGTGTTCTCCATGTCTAGTGCCATTCACATTGTATCATATCTATTTTCTTACCTAATCTTAACAGTACTGTAAAATAAGTTATATTTACCTTTATTTTGCAGGTGAGGAAGCCACCTCTTACCTGCAAGATACGGGAATGTTAAGTTGCCTTCCCATGTTCTGTCAAGGGACAGCTAGTAAGTGTTGGACCTGGGTTTCAATCCAGGCATCTGACTCCAGAGCTTTTAATTTTCCTGCCATCCCAGGCTGGGCTGCCTGTCTCCCCTCTGCCATCCTTAGCCTAGCACCTAGCACACACCAGTATGTGCTTGTGAAAGAGAGGTTACACAGTCAAACTCGGCCAGCCTCAGTTCTGGAAGAAACAAACTTTTTAGTTGTGCCCAGGACGATCTTAACAAGAGATGGCCAAGGTTGTGTTTGGTTTGATGAGAAAATCTGACTTGATCATAGGGCTCATTAACGAGAGGCTTTATGTATGTATGCTAATAATTACTTTTCTTAGGTCGGGTCGGAAAACAGGGACTCTGAGAAGAAATGTGCTAAATCCTGGAATAAAACCTAAAACTCTCGATTCCATGCGTGAAGCTACTTTTGCCAAAGCTTTTCATTCCATAGCTTCCTTTATAAACAATCAGAGCTCAAAGTCAGCTTTATCTGATTCCCATCCCTTTCCCCAGCAGTGACTAACTTTATCATTGGCACTGAAAATATTTGGGCTCTCTCCTTCTCGGTTTTTAGGTCTCAGTTTAAATGTCATTTTTGTAGAAAGCCCTTTTCTGACCCCCCTTTAAAATGGGTCTCCTTTATTCCTTCTCAGAGGCTGAAAAACATAGAGTTTATAACCAGCCTGGCCTGCATTTGGGCCCAGTCCTGACGTTGCTAGCTTTGAGAACTTTGTAAATTACTTAAATTTTTCTGTTCCTTAATTTCCTCATCTGTAAAGTGGAGAATGCAGTAGTACCTATTTCTTAGGATTGTAGGGGTATTCCTGTGAACTCGCTTGGGGAAAAAAAGAAAAACCAAGTATTGTAGGTTTGGTGAATGCAATGGTTAACACTGAGCGTCAACTTGATTGGATCGAAGGATGCAAAGGATTGATCCTGGGTGTGTCTGTGAGGGTGTTGCCAAAGGAGATTAACATTCGAGTCAGCGGGCTGGGAAAGGCAGACCCACCCTTAACCTGGGCGGGTACCATCTAATCAGCTGCCTGCACAGCCAGGATATAAAGCAGGCAGAAAAATGTGAAAAGGCTAGACTGGCGTCGCCTCTCAGCCTACATTTTTCTCCTGTGCTGGATGCTTCCTGCCCTCGAACATCAGACTCCAAGTTCTTCAGCTTTGGGACTTGGACTGGCTTCCTTGCCCCTCAGCTTGCAGACAGCCTATTGTGCGACCTTGTGATTGTACGAGTTAATACTACTTAATAAACTCCCCTTTATATGTATACATCAGTCTTATTAGTTCTGTCCCTCTAGAGAACCCTGATTAACGCAGTAAGGATTAAATGAGTTGATATAAAGTTCTTAAAACATTTGATGGTTCATGGATCATTCGATAAATGTTAGCTGTTACTCTTAACAAAATACTATGTTTATTTCCATCCCAATGTTTATCATAAGCTATTAGTTTGTTTAGTTAGCTAAGTGCCCTGAAACAGACTTTATGTTATTTAACATTGCATCTTCAGTATCTGGTACAACACCTGGCACATATGTACTGAATAAGTGTTTGTAGAATGAATAACATGCTAGAAACCATGTGAAGGATGGCCACAAAGATGATTTAGATGTTGTCCCTGCCCTTTGGGAATTTACAGTCTAGTGAGGAGATAAGTGAAGAAATAACCCAATATTGAGCAGAGTGTAATTAGTGTTTGTGTGATGGTGAATTTTGGATGTCAACTTGACTAGATTAAGGGATACCTATATAACTGGTAAAACATTATTTCTGGGTATGTCTCTAGGAGTGATTCTGGAGTAAATTGGCATATGAGTTGCTGGATTCAATGGAAAAGATCTCCTTTCTATGTGGGTGGGTACCATTCAATTGGCTAGGGGATCAGATAGAACAAAAGGCAGAGGGACAGGGAATTAATTCTTTCTCTCTCTTGGCGCTGAAACAACCTTCTTCTCCTATACTTGGATATCAGAACTCCAGGTTCTCTGACTTTTGGACCCAGGGACCCACATCACTGGCTCTCCTAAGTACTTAGTCCTTCGGCCTCAGACTAAGAATTACATCATTAGCTTCCCCGATTCTGAGACTTTTGGACTTGGATTGAGGTAAAGTCCCAACATCCCTGGGTCTCTAGCTGTCATGGCCTCTCAGCCTCCATAATCATGTGAGCCAATTCTCCTAGCAAGTCTTCTTTTATCTCTATGTATCTATCTGGCAGAGACCAAGGCCTCACACCTGTAATCCCAGCACTTTGGGAGGCTGAGGTGGGTGGATTACCTGAGGTCAGGAGTTCGAGACCAAACTGGCCAACAAGGTGAAACCCTGTCTCTACTAAAATGCAAAAAGAAGCTGAGTGTGGTGGTGCACACCTGTAGTCCCAGCTACTTGGGAGGCTGAGGCAGGAGAATCACTTCAACCTGGGAGATGGAGGCTGCAGTGAGCTGAGATCATGCCAGTGTACTCCAGCCTGGGCAACAGAGAGAGACTTTGTCTCAAAAGATAAAATTAAAAAAAAATCTATCTATCTATCTATCTATCATCTTATGAGTCTTATTGGTTTTATCACTCTGGAGAACCCTGACTAATACAGGTTATATATCTTATCTGAAATACTCTAGACTAGAAATGTTTTGAATTTTGAACTTTTTTGGATTTTGAAATATTTGCATATACGTAATGAGATATCGTGAGGATAAGACCCTTAAGTCCCAACACAAAATTAATTTATGTTTTATAAATGCCTTATTTAAATTTTAACTATTTTGTGCATGTGACCAAGTTTTGACTATAACCCATCATGAGGTTGGGTGTGGAATTTTCCACTTGTGGCGTCATGCTGGCACTCACAAAGTTTCGGGTTTTGGAGCGTTTTGAGGTTTCAGGTGAGAGTTGCTCAACCTGTACAGTGTTTTAAACAGTGATACACAAGGGTCAGCAGATGGAGGACACCAGTCTGTTGGCATGTCTATGAATGCTTCTGAGGCGCCTCTATCATGGAAACTGGGGTAAATACTTAATTTACGTTTTAATGGCATTTCCAGTTTATATATCTAGAACAGACAGATGAATAAAAAGCAAATCAGCTGCTTTTAACACAGAATTCGTTGTAAATTTTCCTAGTCTTTTTTCCACTTAGAAAGATTACAGATGCATTTGTGACTCAGATCAAACATATCCAGGAAAAACATTCAGTTCCACTTTACTCTGGTTGGGAAAAGCCTATCTCTCCACTCAAGGGTAGCTGCATTGGGATTTTTTCCTTGTCCACAGTCTAATAATATCTTTGAGGCTGTTTGCTTCCTTCCTTCCTTCCTCCTTTCCTTTCCTTTCCTTTCCTTTCCTTTTTCCTTTCCTTTTTCCTTTCCTTTTTCCTTTCCTTTTTCCTTTCCTTTCCTTTCCTTTCCTTTCCTTTTTCTTTCTTTCTTTCCTTTTTGACAGAGTTTCACTCTTTTTGCCCAGGTTGGAATGCAATGGCATGATCTCAGCTTACCACAACCTCTGCCTCCCAGATTCAAGCAATTCTCCTGCCTCAGCCTCCTGAGTAGCTGGGATTACAGGCATGCACCATGACGCCCAGCTAATTTTGTATTTTTAGTAGAGACAGGGTTTCTCCATGTTGGTCAGGCTGGTCTTGAACTCCCAACCTCAGGTGATCCACTCGCTTTGGTCTCCCAAAGTGCTGGGATTACAGGCATGAGCCACCACACCCGGCCGTTGTTTGCTGTCTTTACGTGATGGATCTCTTGGGCCATTTTAATCTGAATGTTCACCTTAGCCTCCAAAATTATGAATTAAAAAACATGTAGAGCCATAGGTCTTTTGGAAACAAACAACAACAAAAAAAAACTCTTCTTTATTTTCTGAAGTTCCTTAGCTGGTTGTATTTCAAAACACATGGCTTTGCATTATGCCTGATCCCAAATTGCCAGAATGGTTAAAAATAGCAGATATTTTTAAAGGTTGCTATACTTTGAGAAACTCTTAGGGGATTCCAAATTCTTTCTATGTCTGGGAAGCAGCCCCATATGTAGAAAGCGGTAGGATGTCTGTGTCTCTCTATGCATCCTGCTGTCTGTGTGTCTGGGAACAGCTCTGGGATGCTGTCGCCAGACAAGAGAGGGCACTGTTTGTACCTGCAGTTGGCAGGTAAAGGTGGAGACACCCAGTGAGGCTGATGCCATTTGTCCTTTGGTTCTTACTTTACTCTGTTGCCTTGACAACTGACATGGAAGGAGAAACTTCTGGAACATACAAAGCTTAGAAAGCTCTCATCAAGATTGTTCATGGTTCTCTGGCTAAGGGCCCTCTTTTAAAAGAGTTGCTTCATTTTTCTTCACAGTAGTGTGGGAATTTGCTAGTCCGTCCCAATGCAAAAATCATCTCTTTTTTTTGCAGCAGGTGGGGCAGAACTTCCATCCTGCTATGAGTTCTCCAGAGGGAGTGTGTACCCCAGGGAGTCTCTGAAATCACAAGCATTTAGAGGAAAATTGAAGCTCTGTGGAATTTCAATTTGCCTTCCTTAAAAAGGCACATAGTTTTAAATCATTGCTTCATTAAGTCTTTTGTATTCCCCAGTTAGTACTTTCTGTTTCCTTTTTCCTTCCTTTTTTTTCCCTTTAGCTTCTCTGCTATTCTGTTACAACTCTCTTCTCATGTGTCCTGAGGCTCCCAAGGAGCTGACAGTTTCCTACTTTAACTCTGTAGAGATTAAACTCGGTCCCAGCAGGTGCAACCCAGCGGTTGCCGGGAGCGCCCCCAAAGGGACGAAGAGCGCCTTCACTGCCCAGGACTCTTGTCTGGAAGACACTGCCTTCATAGAGCAAGTCCCTACAATCATAAAGCAGTTACACAAGCATGCCGAGCCCCTGACTTCTGTATGTGTGCTGTTTATATTGAGGTGACCTGAAAGGATTTCCTGCCAAAGTGAAAATTCCAGAATGAGAAGGGGTTCTAGAACTCTGCAAGACTGAGGAAGAGCTCAGGCTTCAGTGTCGTGTTCTTCCAGGATTCTAGGTAAAGACAGGTGACTGGCAGAGATCATTGAATCAGAGAGGAATGCTTGGTCTTTGTAGGCAGTTTTGCCAAACATACAGGAGGCACTCTAGGGAATATTTAGTATAATTAACTTATTTTACAATATGAGGAAACTAAATCCTAGAGCACGGAAAAGCTTACCCAAAGTCATGTAGCCAAATTACATATCCAAGACTAACCTAGATTTCCTAAGACTCCAGCCAGTGTTTATCCCAAATATTAATATATTTTCTTGGAAGAGGATCGTTGTTTTAATGGAACTGTTATGTGGACATCATGGGACTGTTTTGGTAGATTCAGTACCATTAAACATTCTTGATTAAAGAAAAAGAACTGGCTGGGCATGGTGGCTCATGCCTGTAATCCCAGCACTTTGGGAGGCTGAGGCAGGCAGATCACTTGAGGTCAGGAGTTCAAGACCAGCCTGGCCAACATGGTGAAACCCTGGCTCTACTAAAAATACAAAAATTAGCTGGGCATGGTGGCGGGCACATGTAATTCCAGCTACTCAGGAGCCTGCGGCAGGAGAATTGCTTGAACCCAGGACGTGGAGGTTGCAGTGAGTTGGGATTGTGCCACTGCACTCCAGCCTGGGTGACAGAGTGAGGCACGGTCTCAAAAAAAAAAAAAAATTACAACGTCATTGGAAGAGGACAATGTAGATAATGTACTGAGTAATAATTTGTGTGAAACTTATTCTCTATGGAACAATGTTCACTCATTCAATTTTGTCACCAGATATTTCATAAATACCGTAAAGTGTACAAGGAACTGGGAGAGAGAGAGATGAGTAAGATGATGGCTCAGCATTTCAGAAGCTCATGAACGTTTTGTACAGGAGACATTATTGGACTAGGATATTTAAAAAGGAGCTCCAACTAGAGTTGGTACACAAGCTTCCTTACATGCAATGTCATGTAAAGCTAGGTGGCAGTGGCTTTGTGTTTTTTTATTAAGTTTATAAGCCTGGCTTTAGTAGGCATACCAGACACAACCTAGCATAACTTCTACAAGGGTTTTTAACTCTCCTTCAGGGGCTCCTCATCAATACGCCGGAAAACAAAATTTAGGCCAAGCAATTATGTGGTGGGGAAAGAGTAAACTTTAAGTTGATCATTGTCTATTAATGTATATTTAACATTAATTTCTCAGAAAAATAAAAGAGGAGGGATCAGCAAACTATACTTCCTGATGGCCAAATCTGGCCCGTCACTTATTTTTGTAGATAAAGTCTTACTGGAACACTGCCATGGGCATTTGTTTACATATTGTCTATGGCTACTTTTGCGCTATAACAGTAGAGTTGAATAATTTTGACAGAGACTGTAAGGCCTAGAGCCTATAATATTTACTATCAGACCCTTTCCGGAAAAAGTTGGCTAACCCTTGGAATATACCTTGATGAAAAAGTTTACAGTATAGTCCAGTCTGTGTGAGATGGCTTGCTGACTTGTTGTGCCAGTAAAAATGGTTGCTGGATTGGAAGACTATCCCCAGCAAATGAATAAAATTCAGTAGAGATAAGGGCAAGGTATTAAGTCTAGGAGAAAAAAAAATAACTGTATAAATGAGTATCAAAAGGACTAATTTTGTGTAACTGAGGCAGAGAAAAGATGGAATAGTTACTAGAGAAAGCTAGCCAGCTTACCTTGGGGCAGCACTGTAAAGTGAGATAGTTCTATGGATAAGCAAGAGCTATCAATTACAATAATATTGGTTATCATTTATGGAGAGCTTAGTTGTGTATGGTGATATTTTGAGTGCATCACATGTGTTATCTCAGCTAATCCTAATAATGTGATTGATTATAAGGCACATTTTAGACAGGAAGATACTAAGGCTAGGATGAAGGAAGTGCCCAAGGTCACATAGCAACGAGGTTGTAGGTCCAAGACTTGAACTTGGCTAGGATAATTCTGGAAGTCAAGCTTTAAACCAGTATGTAATACTGCTGTTCTATAATAAATCCCTACTTATTAAGCCCACATGACCTAATGAGAAGAATGGTAAGTGTACAGCAGGAGGAAGGAGGGTAATTAATCCAACAATGGAGGCCAATTGCATAGGATAGCCTACATATCTTTAGGGATTATCCCAACCTGCTAAACTCTTACAAAGAAGAAAACTTGATATTTTGAATTTTGGTGGATGGGAAGAAAAAAATCTTGTTAGGGAAATTCTCAACTTATTCAACAAGGTGATAGTCCTGATAGAATAAGCAGAAAGGAGCCCAATCTGTTTTCTGCAAATCTTTGGGGCCACAGGGAATATTCATAATTGAAGCAGTCCTTATCCATGTCTGCCACTCTTTCCCTAAGTAGAAAATAGTGTGGGATTCATTCAGAGAGTATTCAAGTTGAGGGAAATAAGTCTGTGTCTTAGATCAGCTTCCTTGGGAAGCAGACTCTGAGATGGAGATTTGCATGCAGCAGACTTATTGGGAAGTGCGGTCAAGTTCAATATCTGTAAGAGAGTGAGAAAGAAAGAAGTAGGCAAATGGAGACGCTGAGCCTACCTCAGAGGGAGTATGCATTGGAATGACTTTTCAGAGTAGTCGTAAATCAAGACAAGGAGGCTCGGCCTGTGTACAACCACAATAAATAGACATTAGACACATACTCTTTCCAGGGAGGGGAATAACAGAGTTTCGCTCTTGTCACCCAGGCTGGAGTGCAATGGCATGAGCTTGGCTTACTACAACCTCTGCCCCCTAAGTTCAAGCAATTCTCCCGCCTCAGCCTCCTGAGTAGTTGGGGTTACAGGTGTGCACCACCATGCCCAGCTAATTGTATTTTTGGTAGAGATGGGGTTTCACCATGTTGGTTGGCCAATTTGGTCTCAAACTCCTGACCTCAGGTGATCCAGAGAGGCATAACTTTGGCCAAGGATAACTCCCAAAGAGGGGCTCAGCTGTGAGTCATGAGCAGGCATCTCTCCTTGAGCCTGGGGAGTCAGCCCTCTTCCTGAGGGGGATCTGAGAGGCATATCAGTATGTACCACAGTATCTTATCCATTTTATTTTCTCCCTCAAACCCTGGCTTGAAAACGTCAGGGAGACATCAATAAAGTTTGCTTTTGTTTGCCTCATAAATACTCTATTCCAAAGTTCCACTTACATAAAAGAGCATAATATCTCAGGATTTTGCAGCCCTGTGAGATGCTTGTGGCCTTCCATGACATTCCATTTTTAATCCTATTCTTTTGTCTCTCACCTTTGGTGTGTGGGCATAGCATGTCAAACAAATGATTGAGGGGCTGCCCATGATGACTCATGCCTACAGGAGGCTGGGCATGGTGGCTTCCAGCTCTTTGGAAGGCTGAAGTGGGAGGATTGCTTGAGGCCAGGAGGAGTTCAAGACCAGTCTGGGCAACATGGCAAAACTCCATCTCTATAAAAAATACAAAAATTATCTGGACATGGTGGTGCACACCTGTAGTCCCAGCTACTCTGGAGGCTCAGGTGGGAGTATTTATTAAGCCCAGGAGTTTGAGGCTGCTGTGAATGGTGATTACACCCCTGCACTTCAGCCTGGGTGACAGAGTGAGAACTTGTGTTAAAAACAAACAAACAAAAAAGCCTAGGTGACAGAGCAAGACCTTGTGCTTAAAAAAAAAAAAAAAGAGGGGGACATGATGGGGTGAGATGATTAAAGGTGTTGCATGTTCTGGAAGGTTTCTGCATTGGGTGTGAAATTGAAGTCAATCTCCAAAGGCTCATTACCCTCATAAGACTTGGATTTAAGATTTCAGGAATGTTATTTACATTGAAATGGCCTAGTTGCCATCTCTACCTGGGAGGATTCAGAGTGGGTGTGTAAGGGAGACTGGTTGGGGAAGTAACTTAAATAGATTTTCAAGATGTCTTAATTTTTGTGGTTCTCAGAATTTATCTTGAGGCTAAAATCCTGAACATAGTTCAAAAAAAAAATCAAGGACCTCATCTGAATTTTTTCCTTCATAGTTACCTCAATCAGTTTGACATCTATCCACTGAGTCTGACCCACTGGGACATATAGCATGCTTTAATTGGGTAGATTATCAGATCTGCAAGGTTAACGCATCTCACCTGCCATGGCACACATGCTGGGAAGAGCATTCACTCACACAAAGTTCATGGCAGAGAATAGAGTGTCTCATAGACTTTGCTTGGACAATGAAAGGATAGTATCTATGAATACAGTCACGCATTGCTTAATGATGAGGATATGTTCTGAGACAGGTGTTGTTTGGTGGTGGTGTCATTGTCCCAACATCATAGAATATACTTGTGCTAACCTAGGCGCCATAGCCTGTTACACACCTAAGCTATATGGTGTAGCCTGTTACCCCAGTACAGATATATTATGTAACTGTACTGAATATTGTAGGCAATTGTAACACAGTGATAAGTGTTTGTGTATCTAGACATATCTAAACACAGAAAAGATACACTAAAAATGTGGTATAAAAGATAAAAATGGTACACCTGCAGAGAGTACTAACCATTAGTGGAGGCTGCAGGACTGGAAGTTGCTCTGGGTAGGTGAGTGGGTGGGTAAGTGAGTGAGTGTGAAGGCCTAGGGTATTACTATACACTCCTGCAGACTTCACATACACTGTGCAGTTAGGCCACACTACATTTATATAAAAAATTTTCTTTCTTCACTAATAAATTAAGCTTAGTTTACTGTAACTTTTTTTACTTTGCAATTTTTAAAATTTTAAAACCTTTTGGCTTTTGTACTATCACTTAGCTTAAAACATAAATACAATGTACAAAAATGATTTTGTGTAAAAATATCTTCTTTTTTTATATCCTTATTCTGTAAGCTTTTTCTATTTTTAAACATTTTTAGTTTTTATTTTTTACTTTATAAAATTTTTGTTCCAAACAAAGACACAAATACACACAGTAGTCTCAGTCCCCACAGGGTCCGAATCATCAATATGTGTCTTCCACCTCCACCTTCCTTCTCCTTCTATTTGAAGACCTTCAGGGGCAGTAATGCACATGGAGCTGTCCTCTCCTGTGATAACAATGCCTTCTTCTGGAATACCTCCTGAAGGACCTGCCTGAGGCCGTTTTACAATTAATTAGTTTACTTTTTTATAAGTAGAAGGAGCACACTCTACTAAACAACAGAAAGTATAGTGTAGTAAATACATAAACCAGTAACATTTATTATTATTATTATCAAATATTATGAACTGTGCACAATTGTATGTGCTACACATTTATAGCATTGCCAGCACAGTAGGTTTGTTGACACCGTCATTGCCACAAACTTTCACTAGGTGATGGCCATTTTTCTGTTCAATTATAACGTTATGGACCCACTGTCGTAAATGCATTGTTGACTGAAACATCATTATGTGGCACATGACTGTACTCAGACCATCTCAAGGGAGGGTTGCAGGAGCTATTTAAAAGGATTCACTGATAAGGCAAAACAGATTAGGGACAGGAAGTATCGAATCCAATTATAATGGAGCTAGAATAGAGTGATAGGCAGAGGAAATTGGCTAGAATTTTGAAATCAACCTTCAATTTTCCCAGAAAAAGAGGCTTAATATTAGCTATGTAACATATTTAGTATCAACTATTTTCTTCTTGCTATGCTAGGCAATTTTATATTCATGAGCTCAGTTAACTATCAGCAAATTTTCAAGTTTGGTACTATTTACCTTTTTTATATATGAGGAGACTAAGACTCACAGAGTTTTGAGTGATTTGTCTGAGTAAAGCCTGGATTTCTGGTAAGTCTGTATATTAACTGAGAACAAGATTGTTTTGAGCTCAATTCTGGAAGGCCACAGACATATCCGGGTATAAATAAAGCATAGGCCTAAGAGGTTTATTTATAATTACTGTGACTTTAGTTGCCCATTAAAATCCCAAGCATTGCTTTCTGGCTAAATCAGTAGAACTTTTACTTTATTAGTTCACTTATCTTAAGGAGCAGTTTTAATTCACACAGAGGTCCTGGGTAAAGACTAAGGTCAAATGTGGCAAAATGGTCCAAAGGATCTAAGATGAACAACAGATTAGGACCATTTACAGATAAGTGACACTGAGAAGAATTATTTTCTCATGGTCATTGTAATGGAAAGGAGTTGATTTTGGGGGCGGCCAACACAGGTTTAGAACCTTTCCATTGTTCACATGTGATAGAAAGCAATAGAAGGAATGGTAGCCTTCATCTGAACTAATTCTACTTATCTACAAAGCTGTCCATTTCCTTAAAGTTCTGAGTTCTATTTGTCTTAGTTTGAGAGCTTGTTTTTTCCCCCCTCATATGGGAAGGTCATTATATATGAAGTCAGCAGTAATGGGTTCTAGCCCAGTTCTCTATTTTATCACCATGGTGAGTATTGGCAAGCTATGTAACTTCCATAAGTTTTAGTTCTCTCATCTTGTAATATTGACCTTGTTTACATCCCTGGTTATTGCAACCCCCAAATGACAACGTAGATAAAAATTCATTGAAAGCTTTAACTATTACGCAAATACAAAAAAGAAATGTCGTTAAAGTGCTTTCAACCTTCTGGAACTTACAGTGCTGCTTTATGCATACTGAGATTCTGAAATATTATATTCACTTTTGCTTAATAATTAGTTCCAATTCTTGTCAAGTTTCATAAAATGAAACCTGTAAAATTGCCAGTGTCCAGAAATAAAGCACTCTTGGAAGAGGTTTCACTTATTCAAGTAAAAGATATTTGACATCTTGTAAAAAGTAGGGGCATGAATCAATCTTTATATGATCTCATTGTGAACTGGGGCTGGTATGGCCCAACCTTTGCACAGAACGACATGACATGAGGGTACAACTCCAACTCCAGGAGCTTTGAAGAAAAATATCAATTTTTACAAATCATTTTCTTGAAAGTGGTTAACCCAAGATTTTATTCAATGTATCAAACAGGAAGTATCCCAGAAAAAAATGTGCTAAACAGGAAGTATCCCAGAAAATCTCTCCAGATATTATTTTTTTTGTCTCCAGAGTTCCCTACTCATAACAGTCATTGAAAATCCCGGTGTTAGTTCGTTTTCACACTGCTGATAAAGACATACCTGAGACTGGGCAATTTACAAAAGAAAGATGTTTGATTGGACTTACAGTTCCATGTGACTGGGGAGGCCTCCCAATCATGGTGGAAGGCAAGGAGGAGCAAGTCACGTCTTACGTGGATGGCAGCAGGTGAAGAGAGATAGAGCTTGTGCAGGGGATCTCCTCTTTTTAAAATCATCAGATCTTATGAGACTTATTCACTATCATGAGAACAGCCCAGAAAGACTTGGCCCCATGATTTAATTGCCTCCCACTGGGTCCCTTCCATAACACATGGGAATTCAAGATGGGATTTGTGTGGGGACACAGCAAACCATATCAATCCCTCTTGCTGTCTTTTGTCGTTTTAACTTCTTTCCCACCATTCTTCTCTCCCACCTACTTCCTCCTGTAATTCTGTCCCATGTTGCTCCTCTAATTTACAGGAAGTAGCTCCTCAGCTTTCTGCCCCCTTTGCCCACTGGACAGATCACACTGTTTTTTTTTGTTGTTGTTTTGTTTTGTTTTTGACACAGAGTCTCCCTCTTTCATCCAGGCTGGAGTACAGTGATGTGATCTTGGCTCACTGTGACCTCTGCCTCCCGGGTTCAAGTGATTCTCCTGCCTCAGACTCCCAAGTAGCTGGGATTAAAGGCATGTGCCACCACACCTGGCTGACTTATATATTTTTAGTAGAGGTGGGGTTTAACCGTGTTGGCCAGGCTGCTCTCAAACTCCTGACCTCAGGTGATCTGCCTGTCTCAGCCTCCCAAAGTGCTGGGATTATAGGTATGAGCCACTGTGCCGGGCCAGATCACACTGTTCTTTGTTAGTGCTATGCTTTGTGGTCTTCCCTTGTGACAAAGAAATGCATATTTTCTGTTCTACTTTTCTTGTGCATAATTCTCATGAAACATTTCTAGAGGATAATATTCTTCACCCCATTATGTATGTAACCGGTAGTTTTTTGGTGAGTTTGATATCAGAATCATGTGTAGATTTGGGAGTCAGAAACATTTTATTCCTCTCCTGTTCCTCTTCTATCCCTCTTCCTCCTCAATACCTCATTTTGGTCCTCAGAGGAGAAGAAATTTCATAATTTATCAGTTCAAAACTTGGCATCTATTTAACTGGAGTTAGAAATTACCCACCATGGATGCCACTGGCCTATGGAAAATCGGCTTCCAAAGTCCAAATATCTGAGTTACAAATACCCTTTTGTGAGATGATTCATGTGTAAGCTGTGGACTGCATGCCTGAATAAACTGGGCATCCAATCTCACTTTTTTTCCCCCCCGAGAATGTGACCAGTACACACATTCCCATGTGTTTATTATAATAGCTCTGCAGGTAAGAATAGACCCAGCTTATATGTATTTTACCCTGAGTTTCCTTCTTTAACTCTGATTCTTTCCATCTCAAGATTGCATATCAGAATGAAAGTGGGTGAGAGTGATATTATTGGGCTGCCTTTGTATCCACTTTATTATTTTTTTTAAGTAAATGATCTGCAAATGCCCATGCTTTATTTTTAGTAACAGACTACCTTCAGGAAACTTCATAATCAATCATGGCTTACCTGAGTTCTGTGACATTATGGTTGAGAACCGCCAGTTTGGGGTGTGAGTGTAAATTTTGCCTTAACTTCTATTCCCTCTTCCCCATCCATAGTCATGCTGGTTATGGAACTGAAAGCAATTACAACCTTCCCGATGTTTGTATGGATTGCAGCCATCTATATTTCTCTGCGAAGGGTATATGGAATAAAAGTATGCATTGCAGAGGCAGTTAAGCGAGCCAGATATAGCAAACTAAGGCAGATAACGATATGGCCTCAGGCCTAACATGGCTGAAGTCATTCCTTCCTGACAAGGGTAACGGCTCTTTTGCCCTTAAGGCCCTCAGTTCTACAGGGCTCCGGGCTGTCATCCTCCTCCCCACAGAGCACGTGAGGTTATTAAGAGAAATGCTGATGCCATGCTAGAGGCCATGATCTTCCCTGCCACCAGGTTCCAGCTGACACATGGATGACATTTCTTTGGTGTCAACTCAGGCAGAGCGTTGTCCTACCTGTCCCAATATCTGTTGGAAATCAGCTCTTGGAAGGAATTTAATTGGTTCTACCTCAGTTCAGATAAGACTGAGAGGCAAGGATAAAGTTACCACACAAGGACAATCTTAGAATCCAAATAAACCTGGAAGATTCTTGTATACAAAGGACACTGCAAGTAAGTTTTCATGAGCTGTGAATGACTTTAGCCAAACCTAGATATAACGGGTATAAGATGTATTCATGTGGATTTCATACGTATGTTTGTATCTCTGGGTATGTTAGCAATGGGCTTGCCAATAATGAGAATAGGGTTCTATTTGGCTGTTAGAAATCTAATTTCCAAAGTTAGAAATAATATAATGAGCATAATGTGTTGTTTTAGACATAGATATTTTTCCTTTCATGTTTCAATGAAGTATATTTTCTCTCTATTCTTTCTTACTCCTGACAAGGAAGTATATGATTCAGGATACATGTTTGGTTCATTGATCTTCTTTTCCTTCAGATGATTCTTCTATTGGAAGTGGGCATAAAACACAGAACAAAACTAAGGAAAAAGAGTCCCTTGAACTGCCAGCATAATACTGCACTGAGGAAGTCCTTCCCATACCTGGGCTTGTGTATTCATTAATTAGCAGGGGCCAGTGCCCAAATAGGTGCCACTCATCACCATTACCTCTGAACAGTACTATGAATATGACTGTGACCACTACCACCATGCCTCTGCCCACTGTCATCACCACCATCCTCACACTGCCAGCATCTCTACTACCACCACTATCAACACCACCACCATCATCACCACCACCGTCCCCATCATTACTACTACCACCACTACCATCATCACTATGAACCCCACCACCGCCATCACCTCTGTCATCACCACCTTTACCACCACCAGCACGATCACCATAACTGCTTCTGTCACCACTATCGGCATCTCCACCATCACTATGGATACCACCACCACCCCCTCCATCACCACCACTACCATTACTAGTATGCCCACCAGCACCACTACTTTTCTCTTGGAGAATCAAGATGGATATAATGATCTTTCAGGTTTCAAGAAATAGAGATACACTCAGGTAACCTTTTTTGAGAGAAGTTTAATACAAAAATACACAGAGAAATAAATAAATGCAAAAAATTATCTCTGGACCATCACAGGTAAACTTCCAACGTGGAAATGTTGTTCGTCTATTAAAAAATAAATAGCTCTAAGATCCAACAGTATCCCTAATGTGGTCCCCTCAAAGTCAGATCATTGCTGCTTGTGACTCTTGACACTGTTGTTTCAAGGAAACAGCTTCTGCCTGTCTCTGCATGAATATAAATTTCTACTTTTTCCTTGACCTGACTGCTTTCCCATTTCCTCTCTTCTCCTCTCCACCATCTGGCTTTTGCTGATTCATGTATTCCGTGGCTCCATGCCTTCAGTCTGTTGTCTTTCACCTTATTCCTACTTTCCAGTTCACTGTGCAGTTGTATGTTCTTTTGTACATTCTTTTTTTTTTGAGGTGGAGTCTCACTCTATTGCCCAGGCTGTAGTGCAGTGGTACAATCTCGGCTTACTGCATCCTCTGCCTCCCAGGTTCAAGCAATTTTTCTGCCTCGGCCGCCCAAGTAGCTGGGATTACAGACATGCATCACCACACCCAGCTAATTTTTGTATTTTTAGTAGAGACCAGGTTTCACCATGTTGGCCAGGCTGGTCTCAAACTCCTGACCTCAAGTGATCCACCTGCCTCGGCCTCCCAAAGTTCTGGGATTACAGGCATGAGCAACCACGCCTGGTCTTGTAGATTCTTTAAAAGAGATAAAGATGTTACTGATTCATTTATAGTATAAAATGCCATTGTTGGTAGAGTTCTCATACTAGATCACATTACTAACACTGAACAACTTATACATGACTGCCTGTGACACAGGAACCAATCCCTAGTCCAGGGATATGGGTCACTGTGATGGTAATATAGGTGCAAAGCTTTTGCTCTGTAAGCAAGGAATTGCTTTTGTCTACTTTATTTGGAATGTGGCTATTGGAGTGAAGATCTTCTCTCAACAAGCCATCATTACAACTTCTTTGTGTGTGAACTAAAATTGTCAAATTTAAAAAGTAAAAATACAGGTCATCTAATTATATTTGAATTTCAAATGAGCAATAAATGCTTTAAAAAAAATTAAGAAGGCGGGCCATGGTGGTTCATGTTTGGAATCCCAGTACTTTGGGAACTGAGACAGGAGGATCACTTGAGGCTAGGAGTTCAAGACAAGCCTGAGTGATACAGCAAGACCCTGTCTGTCTAAAAAAAAAAAAAGGTGTCCCAAATATTGCATGGGACCAGTCCCCAAATGAATGACACTACTACCTTTACCACCATCCTAGATAAAATAGCATTTCTTTCTCATGTCACACAATGCTATCTGAAGATAGAAAAGAGTGAAACATGGATGCTTTCCCCCTACTTCTGGGTTTTAAAGCTAGGCATTGCCCTAACCTGCTAATTAGTCCCTCTAAATCCTACCACAGCCTGCATTAACTATTCATAAATGTGTTTACTCAAAGAGGAGGCATTTTTAAGTCTACGGAAGTAGGAAGGAAGCAATGTAAAAGCCATATGATTTTACCAATGGCCTAGATAAGGAGGGATCCAAGGGCATGCAGCTCATGAGTAATGGAGCAGGAAAGTGATCAGGTGTCCTAAACAAATCACTCTTTCCTATACAGTTTGAATGGTACCAGACATGAGCAAAACCAGATATGTCAAAGTCCCTTGCATAGCCATACGAATATCTCAAATGTGTATTATACTTGAAAGTTTACAAAGTCCTTAGATGTTATTTTAGGTAATGCTCCATAGAAAAGCAAACAACTTTTTCAGATAGATGTTATAATTTCGACTCTAAAGATGATGGAAAAAGAGGCTCAGAGAAGTTAAATAAACTGCTCGAGCTAGTTTATTAACAGTAGTAATGTGTAGATCTATAACATATAACTGGACCTTTTTCAACAACATTCATTGCTTTCTTTCATCACACAAAAGGTCACTATAGTTCCTTCACAAATAGTAATTATTACCATTTATAGAATACTTTTACCATGTGCTACAGGCATTATTTAATTTTTACAAAATTTCCATGGGTTAGGTACAGAATTATTATTTCCATTTTGCATATGTAAATGAGACTCAGAGTACCTAAATGGCAGCATGACTAAGAGGGGTAGTCACTAGTCAGCTTCCCTGGGTTTAAATCCCAACCTCATCTGTTACCAGCTCCAGGACTTTTGGCAACTTATTTAACCAGTTTCCTCACTTGTAAAATGCAGGTCATATGAGTCTCTACCGCTTAGGGTTGTTATAAATATTCTGAGTAAATATGTGTGAAGTGTAGAAAGCAGTTCCAGGCACATAGAAGGCACTTAACAAATGTTAACTGTTTTTATTAGTGTTGCTGCTGAAAATTTTATTTAAGCTCAAAAATGAAGTAATTTGGAAGATACTGGAGTAAAATTAGGTTTTTGTGATGGAAAAGCCTATGTTCTTAACAGCTCCACAATTCTTCCCCTTCAGAAAGTACTGTTTGAACCAGTGTATAATCTGGCTTCCTTTATGCACATCTTCACATCTCTTAGGCTTTAAGTGTAGGGATTATCAATCTAAACCTAGATCTCCTTTGCAAGGCTTCTCTGAGCTCTCCAGCCTTCACTAAGCCTAAAATCATACATTTGACTATCAATAATTTACTGAGTTCTTCGGTTATCTAAAGGGTTATTTTATGTGTTAAGTATGACTCCCCATTTGGATTGTAATTCTTTGAGAGATGAGAACATCTCTGCCTCTCCCACGATGATGGCTTCAGAGATAAATAGAAGGTTGAATTTTAATAAGTCTACTCATATTGGGGAACATTTTATTTTATTTGCTTATTTCCTTTTGGAAATAACTATCCCTCCTTCATTTTTAGTGTATGTGATTTAGCCAGGGTTGACTCCATCTTCTATTTCAATCCCACCCCCAACAGGGATGGAAATGTGAGCCAGGTCAGCCTTCCCAAGTGCTGAGTGCATCATCTCCCTGGCCACTATGATGGGTTCAGGCATGTGGCCTGAGCCAGCCTATCTGATGCTTTCCTGAGACTATGCTGGATCTCTTGGAAGAGGGACATTCTTTCTTCTCTGCAATAATGAGTACTAATGATGAATACCATATAGGTCTTCTTTGCCACCATGTGGAAAGAATGGGCCTCAAAATCAAACCCATGCAGAGGAAGGATGGGAGGGACAGAGAGAGAGCAAGAGAGGGAGAGAGAGAGAGGGAGGGGAGAGGTTGCTGAAGATCATAAATCAACTAGGTCCAAAGCCAGCTGTGTCCCTGGCCTATTCTTTTTAAGTTAAAGTTTAGTTAATCGAGGAGGATTTTTATTTCTTAGACGCTAAAGAGTCTTGGAGAACATGTTGGCATGTTACCTTTAATAACTTATTTTAAATATGGAATCTCTCTGGTATCTGTCACCTCACAGGCATTTGGCAAGAGTGGGAGTTGTCATCTTCTGCTCACTCTTCCATCGGGCAAACTGACTCTGGCTATTCCCTTTGAGGGTTCTTCATAATAAGGACTTGGAAGACAATCACAAGTCACTTTAAGCTTCCTGGAACAGGTTTTAATCTAATGAGGTCATTAACACGTGATGACATATCAGGGCTGCCTGATATCATCACAGAATTAGGCATGATTTTTCCTTCTGTGAGAATGAGGAGTGCCTGCTGTACACAGGCCAATACTTTGTGAACCTAAGATGTAGGATAGTGACGTAATAGATATTAATATTCAGTTGAGGCAGGAGAAATGTAAAATAAGTCATCTTGGTATGATTTCCTGTTGATTGCTATTAAGGGAACCAGTGGCGTCTCCCACTGGGAGAAAAGGAGCATGGATAGGATCGCTATATCTTTATTTAAATTTTAGAAGCAGAACTATGCAGAAGACTGCCGATGTTGGCCGTTAGTAGACCCAATTTCCTTTCCTGGTATGGCACTAACAGGCTTTGTGACTACAGGAATAAGTTTGTGTTGAATAACCGCTTGTTATTTTTTTCTTGTGACTAAGGGTCTGTGCTGGTGAAATAGCTGTCTGAAGTTATCATGCAGTGCTCACTGTCTATATAGTCCTGGCAGCTGGACTCGATGCTGGCACAGTGCTCCTTCCAGCTTGGCTAAACATCCCAGAGCTTTGATAAAATGCTCAGAGGCATTTGGATGAACTCTGTCATTTTATTCCTTTATATAAATCCAGTACTGACTTTTTAAATGTCGTGTGAGCATGAGTTTGGTATATAACTGACAACAGTGTAATGTTTTATAAAATAATCTTTCAAATAAAAACAATTGGTAGCAGTTCTATGGGCATTTTAATGGAACTGCAGTGGACTTACAAGGAAAAAAGGTATAGTCTTGTGGCAGCCTTAAAAATGCCCTGCTCAGATCTCTTTAAAAGAATGTGCTGCAGGAATTATAGTTGATTGATCTGCTTTAGTTGCTTTTTGGATCCACTAGGGTATTCACTCTGCACCCATGCTTCCCAGCCAGTGCCTGAGCAAAGCAGTGATGCTGGAACCAGGCCATTCCTTTCTAACACAGGATTCCTCTAATAAGCAACTTTGATGGGTGATTTCCTATCATGATGGTCTGAGAACTTCTCTACCATCTGAGGTTCTTTTACCCAATCCTTTCTTCTCTCTCCACTCAGAGGTGACAGTTCTTCATCATGCATGTGTGCCCCCTCCCCCTCTACCATTCATAGGCATTTCCCCAGTAAACATTTGACATGTCAGATTTGGCATCTGCTTCTTGGAGTTTCCAAACTGATGAAAGTGGTGCTGGAGTTCTCTAGAGAACAAGTAGTAAGAAGGGATTAAAGACAGGTCCACTCATTGCCCATCTGGCAAGAAGGCTCCCATTCTGAGTGGAAAAATGATGGTCTCAGGAAAAGGTGGCAGTCCCATTGACACATATTTCACCTGTGCTTCCTAAGAAAAAGTCCCAATAGAGAGAAATGCCCTTGTCAACATACTCCTTGGAAAGCTGCAGAGTGCAATGCATAAAGGACAGTGGATCTGGTCGGTTGTTACTAAGTTGTATTGATACCTTGAGAAGGGATAAGGAGAAAGTATGGGCTATTTGAAGTCTATGCTTAGCTCATGAACGGTCCTTATCTCACACAGTAGGAGGATTGAGCTCAGGTTCTGATAGTTCAGGTCACAGAGCTCCAGAGGTATTTCAAGTCTTAGCCAAGGTAAGTCTATTATGTTGAAGTCACAGCCTTGGTTGGAAGAAAGCCCAGGACACTAAGGCATGGAATGAGGACATCTTGGTGAATATCTCTGAGGGTTTTGGCTCTCACAGAGGTGGCCCAATCCCTCGCAGTAAGACGTAACACTTTCCCCATGTGAGAAGCTACTGCAGAGGCTGCTCCACTACAAGACAATATGTGGTCCTCTTAGGAACTAACTGTATCCTCTCTTGGTGGTCATGTCAACAATTAGGGTTAACTGCCAGCATGACCTAGCTGGGCCTCATAAGTGAGAAAAGAGATTGCAACCCAAAGAAGCTGTGAGAATTAGTCAACATGCACTGGGAGGAGCTGGGGGAATATCTTGAAATCGAATTTTGAGAGGTTTTGATCAAAGGGTATAGAACATAAGATTGGATAAACAATTTATTGACTTGGGGCACTCTCACATGACATGGGATTTAACACCTGGGGCAAACTTGCTGCTAAAGTAGCTCTTTATAAGCCTGGAGAGAGCAATGAGATACGCAAAGCAAAGGAGAAATGCCCGAGTTGCCCTAGTGGACAATAAAGGAAGAAGTAAGAGGCCGAGGAAAGTACGGATACTGGAATGGATGTATTATGTGAAGCTAGGAAACCCATCAGACGGTTACATTCCATGGGAGTGCCATACCATTCTCCAACATAATCAGAACTGAGCTGGTGAAAATGGTACCAACATTACTAAGAAGTTCAGTAGTGACCAGAGCTGACGGTAGGGAAGATAGGCATGCATCTAGACTCATTAATAACCATAGAGATGCCATAGATGTCATAGTAATAGAGGTAAGGTGGAGGTACTTAACTGCTAGAAAATCAGAGGCTGCAAGCACTACCATGACTGGTAAGGTAGAAAAGGCAGACAAAGAGTCTTAATGTGCAGGGAGCTGTGAAGATGGTTAACAAAGCATAGCATACCTTGGGGCAAAACAGATGGTAAGCCAGTAAGTTTACTACTGAACAACATCTACAATGGGAAGAAAGCAAGAATGGAGGAGCAGGAGGATGAGAGTGGCTACCCCAATAAAAAGACATGGTCCCTTTTTTAGTTTCCAGGTCAAAGTGAATTTTCAGATCTAGGACCCACTGAAAGAAGTGATGGCTGGATCCCTAGGGTGAAGGGCTCTGTAATGCCTCAGCAAATATATGCTGTACTAATTGCCTCTGCCCTTCTACAAAGGGACCTGTGGCCATTTACTCAGATGACTATACACTGAAATACAATACATTTCAAGAACTACTATAGAATTTGTGTTGACATTGATATTCAGAAACCCAAAGTGTCATCATGACCTTCTATTAGGGTGTAGACTTACGATAGCCAGCTCATAAATGAAGTCCTAAAAAATGTCATTCTTACAGTGGGCCCACAATGTCCACAGATCTTCCTGGAGGTCATCCTCACAGTCTCTGAGTTTGTGATTGGAATTGACATACTTAGTGATTGGAGTAATTCTCCAGGTGGGTTCTTAACCTGTTGGGCAAAAGCTATCATGTGGGAAAGGCTAAGTAAAAGATTCAGACACTGCTTCTCTCCCAAGCCAAAATAGTTAATAAAAAGCAATATCATATCCATTGGTGGTAGGGGGTTGGTAGAAGTTGGTGTTGCATTAAATATCTAAAGGATTGATGTGAAAGTGACGGGTTCTGTTATATCTCTATTTTATTTATTAGTCTGGCCCCAGAAGAAACTGGATGCATCCTGGAAAATCACTATAGATCACCACAACTTCAACAGAGTAGTAGCCCTGATCAAAGCTGCTATTTCAAATGTGGTATCTTTGGTAGAGAAGATTAATAAAGGCCTCAATGCATGGTAGGAGGCTATTGATTTGATGAATGCCTTCCTTTCTGTTCCAATCAGAAAAGAGGATCAGAAACAGTTTGCAGTCACGTGGAGTGAAAAAAAGAAATCATTTACAGTTTTACCCCAGGGCTGTGTTAACTATCTTGCCTTTTGTTGTAGCCCAAAGAGATCTGGACTGTCTGGACATCCCACAGAACATAACATTGATTCATTTTATCAATTATATACTGTTTGGACAGTATAAACAAGAAGTACTTGGTACATTGGAGGTATAAACAAGAGGTACTTGGTACAATTGGTTAGACACAGGTATTCCAGACCATGGGAGATAAATCCTATGAAGATTCAAAGGTCTGCCACTTTAGCAAAGTTTGTAGGGGCTTAGTTAATGGAGTGTTGGGATATTTCATCCAAAGTAAAGAGAAAATTGCTGTGTATTGCATCTTTATCTTAAAGTAGGAGGTGTCGCACCTTGTAGGCCATTCTGGATTATACAGGCAATATATTCCACACCCAGGAATACTGTTCTGGCCCATATATCTTATGATATCGAAGATTCTATATCTCTGACAGATTAGGGTGCGGTTTGGATTAGGAAAGGGCTCTTCAACGGATCTAATCTGTTAGTGTAAGCATCATGTAGGAAGCAGTGACAGATGCTATGTTATCGAAGTTATAAGACTTATAGCAAGCCCTAATGGAAGAAAGCATTGTCCTGGGGTTCTGGAGCAAGACAGTGCCGTTTGCATTGGATAATTTTGCATCTTTTGAGAAACAGTTCCTGGTGTGTCAGTGGGCCTTGGTAGAGATAGAAAACTTGACCATGGAGCATCAAGTGACAACATGTCTAGAATTGTTCATTTTGAGTTGAAATCATTAAGTCAAATATATCTAGCAACAGTTTGTCACAAAGCAGAACTGGTGCACTGAGTATTAAGCCTAAGCAGGATCAAACATACATAAATGGGTAGTTCAGAGCTCCATATCACTACCACGTTTATACCAGTATGCCCCCCCAGACTTGCACTTATGGCTGTATGTAGTGCCCCATACAACCAGCTGGAAGAGAAGGAAAAAGCTAACATTGGTTTACAAATAGGCCAGCTCAGTGTGTAGATTCACGTCAAAAATGAATGGTAGCAACATTACAGCCACATTCAGGGATGGCTTTGAAAGACATGGAAAGAAAAATTTTCCCAATGAGTGGGATTTCTAATGCTGTACCCGGTCATTCACTTTATTTGTGAGAAAAAGTGAATTAAGGTGAGCCTGGGGTGTGGTCAATGGACCACTGTGCAGAGACTTGAGATGGAAAGGACTGGAAAGTCAAAGACAAGAAGGCCTGGGGAATATGAATCTGACGCACAAATGTGAGTGAGCATAAAGTGTGAAGCTTTTTGTCCCATATGTTAACACCATGAAAACAACCATCACAGAAGAGACACTAAATCACCACATGATTACAATGACTCAGCCAGTAGACATTAGTTAGCCTTCATCATTGGCCATCTTGGGACAGGCTGGATAGGCAAATGAACAGTGATAGCCTTGCTGGATTCTTGGTTCATTTCTTTGAGTACTTTGAATATGTTACCCTACTGCCTTCTGCTCTCCATTGCTCTAGATTGGAATTTAGCCTAATCTTATTTGGGTTTCCTATAAGTGATGAGTTATTTTTCTCTTCCTGCTTTTATGAATTTCTCCTTTGCAATTTAGCATTTTTACTATGATGTGTGTATTTGTAAATCTCTCTGTTTTTCTCTTTGGAGTTCTTGAGCATTCCAGATGTGCAGATTAATGTTTTTCAGACATTTGAGAAGATCTGTCATAATTTATTTGAACATAATTTTTCTAGCTCCTTTCTCTCCTTCCTCTCATCCTGGTAAACCAATTATGCATATATTCATGTATTTGTTAGTGCCCCACTTTTTTCTGAGGTTCTGTTCATTTTTATTCTTTTTAAATTCATTTTCCAGATTACATAATTTCTGTCAATCTATCATCCAGTTCACTAGCTCTTTCTTTTGGCAGTTTAAATTTACTATTGAGCACTTTTAGAGAATTTTAACTTTAAGTTATTGTACTTTTTGACTCCAGAATTTCCTTTCGATCCCTTTTCATAAAAAAATTATCTTCTCTTTCTCTTTCTTTTTCTCTCCCATCCCTTCCCTTCTCTTCCCTTTCCTTTCTCCTTCCTTCCTTCCTTCCTTCCTTCCTTTCTTCCTTCCTTCCTTCCCTCCTTCTTTTCTTTTCTTTTTTCTTTCTCTCTCCGTTCTCCTTCCCTCCCTTCCTCCCTCCCTCCCTTCCTTCCTCCCTCTCTTGCTTTCTCTATTTCTCTTCTTTTCTTTCTTTTCTTATATATTTCTTTTATTCTTTCTCTTGCTATGTTGATCGGGCTGAACTTGAACCCCTGAGCTCAGGCAGTCCTCCTGCCTTGGCCTCCCAGAACCACTGTGTCTGGCCTATAATTTCTATTTCTTTATTAATATTATTTATTGCTGTGACCTTGTCATCATACTTTACTTCTTTTATTATGGTTTTCTTTAGTTCTTTGAACATATTTATCATGTCTACTTCGAGGTCTTTGTATGTTAAATCCAATATTTCGTTGCTGTCACAGACAGTTTTTATTGCCTACTTTATTTTTGGTCAACAGGCTGTATTTTTTTTGTTTCTTTACATATCTCATTGATTTTTGTGGAAACTGGATATTTCAGATAATATATGAGCAACTCTGGTTGATGGTCTCTCTCTCTCTCTCTGGAACTTGTTATTTTCATTGTCTTTTTATTTATTTAATGACTAATTGCATTATTTTGGTGAAGTCTGTTTTCCCTCCACAGTGTGAAGCCTCTGTTATTCCTTTTTGGGGGTTACATCCTTGAGTATTTTCAGAGTCACTCTGGTGTGACTGTTTTTTGCTGCACTCTCTTTGGCTGTCTCTGTCTCTGACTACACCAGCTGTTAAAGCCCCAGTAATTGCTAGCTGATTGCCCTATTGTTTTCAGAAATGCCCAAGATCACCAAATTTGGGCTCCTTTGAACAGACAGTTCCTGAGGTTAGTGTTGGAAATTTGTTCTGACTCCAGGAAGGCTCCTTCCAACTCTTTCTTTTCCCAGTTTCCTACAGTAAATCAGCTGGCTTACAGTTTGGCCTATATTTCCAGTGGATCTGCTAATGTTCTCCTGGTTGCCTTTTGCCACAACCTCCACTGTTTTTGAGAGTGTTTTTAGGCTTGGAACTTCTCTACACTCTGCTGCAAATAAAGTCAGCTCCTCTGAGAAGACATTAAGAGATGTTTTATGGTTGTGTAGCTTTTTCCCCCAGGGAAATTTTCTGAGCTATGGCTCCAGAGCTGGGAATGAGGATGACTGCACACTCTGCGTGACTCCCATGCTTTTGGAGCTAAGCACTTGGTAGTCATGGTAGTGGCAGTAGCCTCAACTTGCCTCTCCCTGCATGAAATCCTCTCCACACAAGATGGAGCAAGGATGATTGGGGCCCCAGCGTTCTCAGAAGACCACCCCAGAATAGAGCCTCCGTGCAATGAGTGAGGGCTGGGTGGGAGAACTATTCTTCACCTTTTGACTGCAATCACCTGGAACTTAGCTTCAGTAACAGGTAGCGGAAGACAGGATGACAAATGTTGATGTCCTACCCTTCCTGAGATGAAGCCCTCCAACTGCAGGCCGGTTGAAGAGGAAACCCTATCTTCTTGGCTGTATCAATCTGTGTTAGAGTTTCTATCTCAATAAGTTGGGAGGGGAAATGGAGAAAGCAAGTCTTTGTTCACATATCACAGACTCTGTTCTTAACAAATTTTAGTCTATTTTCTTGAATAAATGTTATTTGCTGTATGATCTCAGGACCATTTTCAGAGAGTTAAAATGTATTAAAAATAATTTTCTCCAGTTTTATAGCCATGAAGCTCATAATGCTATTTTGGCAGAGGTTAAAGTCTCAAGTTGTTTTTTTGTTGTTGTTTTTTGAGATGGAGTCTCGCTCTGTTGCCCAGGCTGAAGTGCAGTGGCGCAATCTCTACTCATTGCAGCCTCCTCAGCCTCCCGAGTAGCTGGGATTACAGGTGCATGCCACTGCACCTGGCTATTTTTTTTGTATTTTCAGTAGAGATGGGATTTCACCATGTTGGCCAAGCTGGTCTTGAACTCCAGACCTCAGGTGATCCACCTGCCTTGGCCTTCCAAAATTCTGGGATTACAGTCATTCACCACTGCATCCAACAGTCTCAACTTTTTAAAAATAATTTTTATTATAATTGGCAGTTGATTTATCCACATACCTTTCTAAATTTAAAAAAATTGAGGCTGTCTACTATTTTATTTACCTTTCTATTCCTAGTGCTTACCATAATGTAGTGCATATATTGGGTGCTCAATTGATATTTGTTAAATGTATTTTGCCAAAAACTATCACCTATCTATTGATATCTATATTTAGAACATATAAAAACATAACCCAGAAATTTTAAACATAAAATTTGATTAACAGAAATTCATATTCTAGACAACTTCTTGGCAAACTGACTCTGACAGAGGTTGTAAATTATATATTCAATACCCTGTTTTCTTTTATTAGTAACAGAATTCAAATTTACTTGGGATCATAATGTGCTCAATTAAAAAGAAATCACATTTCCCAGCTTCTCTTTCAGCTAGCCATTGCCTGACCACATGGTGAAGTTATGACCAATGAGGTATATAACTGAATGGTATTGAATTGGTCTTTTTAGGTATCTCCTTAAATGGAGAATAAGCAACCATATTTATTTATTTATTTATTTGCTTTTTCTATCTTTTCTGTGTTTCTTGCTTTGAATGTTGGAATAATAGTTGTAGTTCTAGCAGTCACTTTTGTCTAGGAGGTGTCCTTGAAAATGAAAGCTACATACTAAAGATGAGGCAATAGAAAGGTAGGAGGAACCTGTATTTCTTATAATGACTCTGGAGCTTAACACCTATATATTGGATTAGATAGACAGATCGATAGATGGGGAATAAGTTTTTATCTTGTTTTGACCACATTTATTTCTAATCTCTGTTCATAGTGCCAAGTCATTTCTAATTGATATGTCATCTATTTCACATTTTGAAATATGAAGTTCTACTTATGTGCTACATGTACATAATGTATATATTTTGTGAATGTCACATTCTACTTATTTTATTTGGTGAACCTGTCTCTTCAACCTTACATAACTGTATTTAATCATTGCATTGTTTTTGATAATTAAAAGGAGAGTATATTCAATAATGAAAAATGTGGTCTCCAGCCTTCATTTTTTCATGGTTCCATTTTGTTGGAGTCAATATTTACTGGTGTTTGAGATCTTCACGTGAAATTTCATTTTATATGAAATCCTATCAACATCACCTATTCTTTCAAAGTTGACTTCGATCATGATATATAATAAAAGTAGTCCACATTAATTGAGTGCTTACTGCAGTGCTTGAAGCAGTGTTCCAAGAGCTTTTTTTTTTTTAATTTTTGAGATAAGGTCTTGCTCTTTCACCCAGGCTGGGGTATAGTGGTGTGATCATGGTTCACTGCAGCCTTGACCTCCTGAGCTCAAGCAATCCTCCTGCCTCAGCCTCCTGAGTAGCAAGGACTACAGGTGCATGTCACTGTGCCTGGCTAATTTTTATTTTTATTTTTGTAGAGGAGGGGTTGTGTTGATTACTTAGGGTGTCAAGAGCTTTGCATGCAATCTGTACAACAACCTTGCAACGTGTGCACTATTATAATCCTCATGCTACAGATAAGGACGGGAGGGCACAGAAACTTAAGTATATTGACCAAGATGACACAGCTAATAAATGGTGGAATGAGTTTTCAAACCTTGGCAATGTGCCTCAGAGTTTGTGTTCTTATCAACTATACATACCATACCATGTCTTCTAGATATGAGTCTTCTTTTAGCCTTGGAGCTCTTATTACTGAAGAGACATTCCTTATTTCAATAGTTATTTAAAAAGCAATTTAGTTCTATCTCTCCCCCAACTTTTTTTTGTATTTTTAGTAGACATGGGGCTTCACCATGTTGGCCAGGCTGGCCATAAACTCCTGACCTCAAGTGATCTGCTTGCCTCGACCTCCCAAAGTGTTGGGATTACAGGCATGAGCCACTGTGCCCGGCCATTGCTCCCTCTCTTGCCATGTGACATACTGGTTCCTCTTTACCTGCCAGCGTAAGTGTAAGCTTCCTGAGGTGCTCACCAGAAGCAGGTGCTGGCACCATACTTCATGTACAGCCTGCCAGAGAGCTGTGAGTCAAATAAACCTCTTTTCTTTAAAAATTACCCAGTTGAAGATATTCCTTTAGAGCAATGCAAAAACGGACTGTCAGAAAACTGGTACTGAAGAGTGGGGTGTTGCTATAAAGATAGCTGAAGGGCTGGGCGCGGTGGCTCACGCCTGTAATCCCAGCACTTTGGGAGGCCGAGGTGGGTGGATCACGAGGTCAAGAGATCGAGACCATCCTGGTCAACATGGTGAAACCCTGTCTCTACTAAAAAAAAAATACAAAAATTAGCTGGGCATGGTGGCGCATGCCTGTAATCCCAGCTACTCAGGAGGCTGAGGCAGGAGAATTGCCTGAACCCAGGGGGCGGAGGTTGCGGTGAGCCGAGATCGCGCCATTGCACTCCAGCCTGGGTAACAAGAGCGAAACTCCGTCTCAAAAAAAAAAAAAATAAAAGATAGCTGAAGATGCGGAAGTAGTTTTATAACTGAGTAACAGGCAGAGGTTGGAGGAGTTTGGAGAGGTCAGAAAAAGACAGGAAGATGAGAAACATTTTGGAACTTCTTAGACACTTGTTCAGTGGTTGTGACCAAAATGCGGATAGAAATGTGGGCAGTGAAGACCACACTGACAAGGCTTCAGATGGAAATGAGAAAGTTATTGGGAACTGGAGTAAAGGTCACCTGTGTTATACTCTAGCTTAAAATCTTTGCTGCATGGTGTCCGTGTGCTAAAGATTTGTGGAATGTTGAGCTTCCACAACTCAGATTGATGACCTATAGTATCGGATAGAAGAAATTTTTAAGCAGCAAATCATTCAGGAAGTGATTTGGCTGCTTCTAACAACCTACAATCAAGTATGGGAACAACAGAAGGATGTAAAGTTGGAACTCATAATTAAAAGGGAAGCAGAGCCTAACAGTTTGGGAAATTTGCAGCCTAGCCATGTGATGTAGAAGGAAAGAGTATTTCCAGGAGAGTATTTTCAAGAAAGCTGCAGAGCAACTGCTTACTAAAGAGATTAGCATGACTGAAAGGGAAGTGCTAATATTCAAGACAATGGGATAAAGGTCTTGGCATTTCAGAGATCTTGATCTGGCCCTGGAATCACTTTCCTTCTAGACCTCTTGGCCTGTGATGGGAGACAGCACCTCCCCTCACAGTCCAAGAGGCCTAGAAGAAAAGAATGATTCCAGGGGCCCTGGGGACTTACTGCCCTGCTTATCCTGGAGACACTGCTCCTTATATCCTGGCTGCTCTGTCTCCAGCTATGGCTCAAAGGGCCTTGGATACAGCTCAGGCTACCTGTTCAGAGGGTGTAAGCCATAAGTTTTTGCATCTTCCATATGTGGTTAAGTCTGTAGGCTCACAGAATGCAAACATGAAGGAGGGTTGGTAGCTTCCATCTAGATTTTAGAGGATGTGTGGGAAAGCCAGGGTATCCAGGGAGAAGACCACTGTGAGGGCAGAGCCCCTGCACAGAGACTACTAGGTCAGTGCCAAAGGGAAATGTGGGGTTGTAGCCCTTACACAGACTCGACACTGGAGCACTGCTGAGTGGAGCTATGGGAAGGGGGCCAGCACTCTTCAGACCTGAGCATGGTAGAGCCACTGGCAGCTTGCACCCTGAGCCTGGAAAAATTGCAGGCACTCAACTCCAATCCATGAAAGCAGTCACAGGGACTGAACTCTGAAAAGTTCAGCTTCACCATAGAGGTGAAGCTGTCCAAGATCATACATGTCCACCCCTTGTGCCAGTGTTGCCAGGATGCAGGACATAAAATCAAGGAAGATTATTTTGGAGCTGTAAGGTTTAATGTCTTCCCTGCAGGGTTTCAGACTTGTGTGAAGCCTGTCACTATTTTCTTTTGGTTGATTTCTTCCTTTTGAAATGGGAAAGTTTACCCAATGCCTGTACTGCCATTGTATTTTGAAATTAAATAACTTGTTTTTGATCTTGCACCCATAGAGGGGAACTTGTCTTGAGCCTCAGATGAGACTTTAGACTTTGGACTTCTGATTGAGTTGATGCTGGAATGAGTTAAGACTTTTGGGGATCATTGGGAAGACATGATTTTTTTTTTTCATTGTGAGAAGAACCTGAGATTTGGGGGTCCAGGGACAGAATGATATGGTTGGGATATTTATCCCCTCCAAATCTTATATTAAAATGTGATCTCCAATGTTTGGAGCTTGGGCCTAATGGGAATTCTTTGGATTATGGGGGCAGATCCCTCATAAATGTCTTGGTGCTATCCTCATGGTAATGAGTGAGTTCTCACTCCATTAGTTCATGTGAGAGCTAGTTGTTTAAAGGAGCCTGGCACCTCCTCTTCTCTCTCTTGCTTCTCTTTTGTCATGTGACACACTGCTCCCTTTCACCTTCCACCATGACTGGAAGCTTCCTGAGGCCATCACCAGAAACGTATGCTGGCACCATGCTTCATGTACAGCCTGCAGAACCATAAGACAAATAAACCTCTTTCTGTCTTTTTTAGACGGTGTTTCACTCTTGTTGCCCAGGCTAGAGTGCAATGGCACAATCTCGGCTCACTGCAACGTCCACCTCCTGGGTTCCGGTAATTCTCTGGCCTCAGCTCCCTGAGTAGCTGGGATTTCAGGGGTCCACCATCACACCTGGTTAATTTTTGTATTTTTAGTAGAGATGAGGTTTCACAATGTTGGCTAGCTTCGTCTCAAACTCCTAACCTCAGCCTCCCAAAGTTTTGGGATTACAGATGTGAGCCACCATGCCTGGCCTAAACCTCTTTTCTTTGTAAGTTTCTTGTTTAGAATGCAATTTAAAGTTATGGATACCCAGAATAGTTTCGTTTGCTTAAATTGTTGTTACACATACAAACAATCCAACTTTTATTGTTTTTCTATGTGAAAATATTATTAGAGATGGTGGGGAAAGAAGGGAATCAATGAATTGTATAGGCACTGAATTAACATGACTATCATCTTTTGTATAATTAACAATATTTGGCAATATGTTTTGTTGTTGGTGTATTGTGACATATATCAAATGCAAGCTTTTTCTACTAATAAAGAGCCAAAATGTGTTGTTGACTTTAAAAATACATAAATTAGAGTAGATCCAGTGTTATCCTGTTATAATCACTCATATCATCTGTATTCTTACATATATGTATGAATTTGGGAGGAATGGGTACAGCTATAGTTGCCAGGAAAATATTTAACCCATATTCTATTTTATCTGTCTTGCACGTTTGAGCATATTAGAGAAAAGAAGTTAAGCATCATTGATCTAACTAATCAACCATAGTTGTCTATCTTACAAGATTGTTAGCTGAAATTTTAGAGCTAAGTTGGTGTTTGCTAATGTATGTATACCTTAAGGCACACGTTAAAATTATTGCCCTTTTTCTTGATTGGGCTTGGATGTTGAACTGGTCACTAGATAAGGTAAGCATAAGTATTATTTAACAATTGTCCTATAAGACACATTGGCTAGGTTGGCCCTCCAAGCATACCATTTTAATAGCCCAAGTCAGTATTTCACACATAAAAATGAACACAAGAGCTACTACAAAAGCAGCTCCTTCCACTGAGTGTCAGAAAGTATCAGAGAACTGGTAAAGTGCTTCAGAATGAAAAGAGCTATAAGAATGTGAGATCTTATTATATAATATGGGAAACAAAACAATGGAGAATAAATAGCATTCACCTGCAGGGGATCTATAACACTGACTTTATCATATTCAACTCAATAACTTCTTGTTTTAGTTGGAGAGGTGGCAAGGGAGTGGAAAATTACCAGGTGCTTAAGGAAAAAAAAAAAAAACAACCAAAAACCTGCACCAAGCACTGACTCACAATTTCCGGGCTGAGAGTAGATGTCATTAATGACCCTTTTTATTCATGCAGAGGTTCTCAAAGAGGAGCATAATGTTCCATTAGTAATAATTGAAAAAGTCTTCATTCGGAATTATGTCAAAACCTAAAGATGATGCTTCTGCCAAAACATTTTGGTGACAAATGTGTGAAGTATTTGACAGAAGGTGCCACTGCAGGTTGAAGAGGCTTCTTGAGGAGATTCTCAGAGGATCTGGAGGAAACAGGTTAACACGAGACTGAGAGCATCAGCACAGAATTCCCACCTTAGATCCTAGTCTTTGAGAATGACGGTGCTCCTTCTTATTGATAGTCCAATCTTACTTGCGTGCTCCAGTTTTAACCAATGTTGGTGGAAACATGAAACTCAGACAGATTGGATAGGTAGGGCTTCCATTACGTAATTTTGACTTTGACTCTTTCCGTATAATGGCTACTGTATGAGCCCATGGGAAGAGAGTAATAACATAGACTATAACATCAGAGACACAATTTTAAGACCACAAAAATCCTGTTCTACTCCTGCTTCCCTGTGCCAACCTCAACTGGCCCATCTCCTTTTCGTACTGCTTCTAGACCCCCACCTCATTTTTCATTTAATCTTTTCTTCTTGATGCACATTTCAAGTACTAGACTGCTCAATATATAACACCTCAGGGTAAAAACTAAGCTGAATGTTGCCCTGGAAGTCATGCTGATTTAAAGAAAAAATAAATAAAACTTTAGTCTAGCTCTGCAGGCTCTACTGCTCCTTTTTGCTTGTCTTTCTCTAGGGATGCACATATTTTACTTTATTGTTAAGTTTTCGCATGTGCTTTTTTCTTTCTACTAAACTGTAAGTTCCTCAGGTCTTAGGGCTATCTTACTGAATCAAAACCTTGCCTCTAATCACCTGTGTAGACAGAGGCAACTTGGTTAACTTCTCTGAGCCTTGGTTTCCTTATTGGAAATGGAAATAATAGTTAACTATTTTATATTGCAAGGATCAAAGGAGGAAAATCTTATACGATATACTGTCATAGTGTTCGGCACATCATAAATGCTTATTACAAGAAGGAAAATAGGCATTGGGCCTAAGATAGTGGTTAAAAACCAGCCATGGAATAAAATGTCTCCAGTAATCTTGAATTCTCCGGAACTCAGGGAATTATTAAGGCTATCGTAGATAAGCTCTAAATTTAATCTATTGTTGTGCCCTCTGGACCAAGGCAGGAATTTGGCTAGGTGATTGAAGCAATCATGGTAGAGTTAATAGAATTAAGAGACTCAGGTGGAGGAACCAGTTTTGGATGGTAAAATGGAATTCGTATTATACCAACAGAGTCACATGCTCAGTGAGTTTTGGGCACAGGTGATATTAGAGAACATATAAATTCATCCAATAATTACTGTGCACCCGTTAAGTATCTCTAAGTGTTATGGCATATAAACATGTATCAAAGGGAGATTATTGGGTCCTAAAAGAAAATCAACAGTTCGGAGTAATTTGTTTGCAAATGTATAGGCTCATTCCAAATAATATACACTTCTTGTGTTCAATATAGTATTTTTATAGATTCTGGGTTGTTGTTCAGGTACAGAGGTGTTGCTTTTGCTCTTTCAGCCTCACATGCATTTAGAATTACTTTTCTGATGGGACTGGCAAGTTTGAATTGATCCACCCAGTTTCCCTTGTGATGGCCAGCTAAGATTTATGTCATATCTGATCAGAGTTAACTGCAGTTTGTGACCTTACAACAGATTTTTTTCCTCTATAAATTTAACTGGATGACACCGAGGTTCAACCTGAAAATTTGCCTCAATAGCAATAGAGTCTGACCAGTTTTGCTGCAGTCCAGAGATAACTGTCAGGGACATAATTTTGAAAATAAAAATAAACTTTATTCTATATGATCATTATTTGTGGCCTTGTGCGTGTGTGTTCGCACTTGTGTGTGTGCGTGTGTGTATACTACTACAGTATGGGTTGGAAGCCAAATCTAGCCTATCATGTTTTTTAGAAAAAGGTTTTTTCTCATGCCTGTAATCCTAGCATTTTGGGAGGCCAAGGTGGGTGGATGATGATGTTGAAGATGAAGATCACCCTGGCCAACCTGGTGAAACCCCATGTTGTAAAAAATTAGCTGGGCGTGGTGGTGCGTGCCTGTAGTCCCAGCTACTCGGTAGGCTGAGGCAGGGGAATCACTTGAATTCAGAAGGCAGAGGTTGCAGTGAGCCGAGATTGTGCTATTGCACTCCAGCCTGGGTGACAGAGCCAGACTCTGTCTCAAAAAAAAAAAAAAGGGTTTTTTTTTTTGGAGCACAGCCACACTCATTCGTTTAGATATTGTCTATGACAATACAGACTTAGTGCGTGCTCTACCACTGCGAAACGCATTGGAAATTCTGACAAAGTTAAACATACACTTACCACATGACCCAAATATTTATACGATGACATACTATTCAGCAAAAAAGAATTGAAGCTAATACATGCAACAGCATGTGTGAATCAATGGTACACATTTGTAAAGACTCAGCAGAATGTATCTTTTTGTACATAAATTCTACCCTAATAAAGTTAATTAAAAAACCCCAGTGTTTGAGAAAGGGAGACAGAGACAGAGAGAGAAAGAGAATGATGATGAGTCAGAAAAGGAATTGGAGACAGAGGCACATAAGAGAGGGAGGCAGTAGGAAAGGGACAGGGGGAGAGTGAGAGCATGCTATTGGTTACATTTCCCAGCAAAGATATAAGGTGGACAAACTCAAAATTGAAAGTGAACTTTTTATTGCAGGATTTGGAGGTTATGTTCCAAGCTATGCAGCAAGTGCCTTATGTAACTTCTTTAGACAGTTTTGTTTTGCAGTTTAATATTTTTTTTTTTTTGCTGTGGTTTCAGTGGAGTCAACAGTCAAGTCAAGGAAGAAGTATAGTTTTCCATTTGCAGTGGGAAGTTGTGCCTGCATGCTTGGTGCACAAGTCCTTGAGGCAAGAACAAGCCACTTAGGGCCTCAGCGACACTGAGTGACAAGTGAGTGTTGCCTTTGGAATCCTCCACCTACTCTCTTCTGCACTCTTTCTCCATACCTCATCTGATGTCTTCATCTCCCAGAAAGTGTCCTGTAACCTAACTTTTTTCCTTCTCAGCATGCTGCCTTCATTCCCCACTATACATCCTTTCTCAAAGAGAGATTAAAATGTTACCTCTTAGCAGAAGTTAGACTAATAGGACTTTCTTAATCCAAAGGTGGGCCCCTTAGGGTATTTCAGACTAGCAAGGGACAGGCAGTGAATGTCTCTACACCTCTAAAATTAGACTACTGAGGCACAAGTTTAACTTTGCTAACTTGCAAGGCTGTTTTCAAGAACCCAATACATATGTACAGTCTGAATTAATAGGTAATTAGAAGTGAACAGAAAATAGCAGATCATTTGTACCCTTTAATACTCCCTGTCTTACAGGGGCCCCTAATATCTGTCGGTCTGTACTGAATGTGTTTGTGTTTGTGTTCCTCCAAGTATTTCAGTACAATTTGTACTACATTACAGCACCTTGCAATTTCTAGTCCTATCATGTGTATAAATCTTGCCTCCTTATACCTGCTTTAGTTCCCATTTGTCAGTAAAGAGATATATTATTACTCCTTCCCCTTCATGTAAAATCTTCTCATTGCTCAAGGTATGTGTGACCTGGCAATAGTACCAGTTGTGTCACCAAAAAGATGTGACTTCCAGCATGGATGTTTTGTTAAACTCTGGCAGTATTGCCTTGTGATTCCGATGTCTCACCATTGCTTGCCCTTTCCTATAATCCTCAGTCTTCATCTGTGGCCTTTCCTTACTTCTTGCATTAGCCTGTTATTTCTCTACCTCTGACTCCAATATCACATTTCTGATTCCAGCCTCTTTTCTCTCCAAGTTCCTCTCACTCCCACCGTATTTACTCTGTTTCTTGGTCCATCATCTTTTTCTCAAATCTATGAGTCATGGCAAGTCTTCACTTTCTTTCTGATCTGCACTAGATCACACCCACCCATCTTTTGCCAATTCTGTTAGCTCTTTTCCTCTTCATCTTTCCAACACACTCTCCTAGCACAAAAAGATGCTGGCTCAATCCAGTCAACCCAATTACTATTATTATTTTTTTTTCTCTTAAACTTTGAGCACTATGGCTATTCAAGAAAACTTTATATAAATTATGGCTTCTATAAATTAATAGTTCATGGCTTTAACATATTTTAATAGAATATTTACTATGTGCCAGACACTGTATGAGGTTCTAAGCATGCAAACATAAAGAATGTTGACTTTTAGGGTCTGTGACCAGCATGAATCTCAGAAGGGAAGAAAGAAGAATTGAGAGAGAAAAAAAAAGAGAGAGAGAGAAGAGAGAGCATGAATTGATGGCAAATGGTTTAATTCTGAGGTGCAGTCCTTCCCTTATTATATCAGATGAGCAGGCTAGAAAGGTCAGTGGGAAGGTTGTGAAATGAAAACAGCATAAACTTGAAGTCAGATAGACCAAGATTTGAATCAGAAAGGTCAAAGTTGAGGGCAGATGGAAGGCTGTTGCAGCCAACTGGCAGTGATGAAACTTGAACCAGGATAGTGACAAGGACACTTGAGAAGAAAGTTTTATCTGCTATCACCTGACACTTTAAAGGTAAATAGCATACCAAAGGTAAGAAACAGTTTTCAGCTGTTAGAAATGCTATGCTTACAAGATGGCAGATTTTCAGATGAAAACGGAACATACTCTTAAAAGATTTCTAGGACAACAACTCAGAAAATCAAAGGCAGTTGAGAAAGGTCAGAGTCTTTGTTTCTTCAGAGAATGAAACAATCTACCATTATATGGTAGATAAGTAGTCCGGAACTGTAATTTAATTTATTACCATCTCAGCACACACCACATATAACCTTTTTTAAGTTGTCTGGGAGAAACCTAGGAAATCAGCAAAGGCTCTTTGCATCCAGCCTGGTGGTGCCTGCTGGCAGTTTAGGAGCACATCTCTTACAAAACGTCACCAAGTTAGGGACTATGTCCAGCTCTCTGTTCAGTGCAGCACTGTTCAGGGGTCTCTATGGGTGCTAGTTTCCCTCTGCTGGCCAGAGAGCTTAGTTACTGCCCTGCTGGGCACAGAGGATAGCTGGATACTTTCACACTCTCCCTTCTCTTTCTCACTCTCCTCTCAAAATTATTTTCATACTGAAAAATGCTTGGTAGAAGAAAGAATATATGACAGTTGGAGGAAGCCAGTGCTCCCACAGTCTACCAGGAGGTGTATTTCTGGGGCAAAGGATAGTGATAATTTTTGTTTTTTTGGTGGAAATGTCAGAGTTTATAACAACTCAGAAAGAGTTTTTTTTTACACCAAATGTCTGCATCATAATACTCTTTACCCATCCTCTTTCTTAAGTCTAAACTAAGCCTTCCTCTCCTCTCCTCTCCTTTCTCTCCCTCCATTTTCCCTCTTTTCCTCCTATTTTCTTTCCTTATATATGTATACATCTAACTGATAAAACAAGATTATTACATCATTTGAACATTTGCTTTGGATCAGAATTTTCTTTCATTAAATTTCTGACATAGGCCAAAATCAATAAAACAAACCAAAAAATTAAGCAAACACACACACACACACACACACACACACACACACACACACACACCCTACTAAAAAAAAAACAAATAAGTAAAGGAGTTAAAAAAAGTTATTAACCTACCAGGACAGAAAATAGAAAAGGACATAACAGTAGATGGGAGAATTCAACACATTTTTAAAAGAAGGAAGTAGAGAGACAAGTGTTAATTATCTTAGCAGACTGGATGAAGTTGTAACTAGGTGCCTGTAGCTGTAGACATTGATGTGGAATGAATCAATTCCCTCTGCAAAACCTTGAGAGGTTCAGCATTTGGAGGCATGTGTGGAAGACAAGGATGAGGCACTGGACTGAATGTGGGTGAAGTAAAAGTCTGCTTACAGAGTAATTGAGTCAACAGGTACCCTTTCCTGTCCACAAAGCTAGGGGACAAGGTGGTATCCTCCTTCCTCTCCTGTTAGAATAGAGGTTTATACCATGGAGAAATTATACAACAAAGGAATATCAGTCTCTGGGACAACAGTGAATATATTGATGTGCAGGGCTGAGAGATGTGACTAAAAACAAAGGAATTGAATGAATATCTACAGAGGAAATTATGAAACATCTTCGCTGTTTTCCCATGATCAGCTTCTAGAATGCCAAGAGCCAGACACATCCATCCTGTTGCTTTCCCATGTCTTCCTCATCTTCACAGTAGGACAGAAGATTGGTTTCTAGAGAAAGGACATTCAGACATTGAAATTTCTGGCTCCCTTGAATAACAACCTCACTTTTTAAAAATCATCTTGCAAAGACACTTTTGAGGGAAAGCTCTACCTTTGCCTGCAGAACCATGCTCATTCTTAAATATGAAAGCCGAGGATTGTCAAGTTGGGGAAAGCCTCGCATATGAACGAGAGTAACAAAAACAAACAGGAAAAAGAAAACCCAGACAGAACAGAAACATGGCAGGTAGGGAAAAATATATCTTCAAAAATTATAATCAGTATTCTTACAGAAATAAGAGAAGCAAAGGAATGTTACTGTAGTGGAATATTCAAGAAAACATTTAGAAAGAATAGTAGAATAAAGCATTTAATATTATGGTTGGAGAAAATAGGAGGTCTGCTAGAAAGTAGAATGAGTTAAAGTAATGAAAAAGTAGAGAGAAAAGGTAAGAAATTAGAGGATCGCTTCAACAATTGAGTGATGGTATTTCTAGAAAAAAGTAGAGACAATGAAAGTATGTATCACCAAAGAAATAATATCAAAACATGACTAAAAGCAGAAGGATATGTACTTCTAAATTAAACAGGCTTACAAAATGTTTAGCACAATGTGAAAATACACACAGAAACATAAAATTTCAAAACAGGAAATCTCAGCACAAAATTTCAAAATAGAAGAAAAGATTCTAAACGTTGAGAGAGACTCTGAGAGCAAACAAGAAGAGAGAGAATCTAGATTATGTATCAAGAAACAGACATGTGAATAATGTATAATATCTCCAGAGCAACACTGGGTGCTAGAAGACACGTGCTAAAAATTCTGAGGCACTAATGTCCAATCTAGAATGACATACTAACTGTATTAGTCAGGAATCTCAAGAGAGATAGAATCAATAGGAGGGAGCTGGAGAGATTAGATAGATAGATGGAGATAGAGATAGATAGGCAGACAGACAGACAGACAGGACTTGTTAGCGGAATTGGCTTTTGTGATTATAGAGGCCGAGAAGTCCCATGACAGGATATCTGCAAGCTGGAGACACTGGGATGCTGGTAGTGTGGCTCAGCCTAAGTTTCAAAGTCTCAGAACCAGGGAGGCCAATGGTATCATTATCCATTCAAGGCTGAATGCTTGAGAACCCACATGTCTGCTGGTGCAAGTCCCACAGTCCAGATGCCAGAGAGATGGAAATTCTGATGTCCAACTTTAGAAGAAGGTTGTCCTAGCTTCAGGAGATGGAGTGAATTTGCCTTTCCTCTGCCTTTTTGTTCTATCCAGGACCTCAGCCAATTAGATGGTGCCTATTCACATTGAGGGTGGGTCATCCTCAGTGAATCCCTACCAATTTACATGTCAGTTTTCTCTGGAAACATTCTCAGAGTCACACCCTCACAGTCACACTCAGAAATAATCCTTACCAGTTCTCTAGGTATTTCTTAATCCAGTCAAGTTGACAGCTAAATCAACTTAACCAACTGTGTTGGTTAATTTTGTGTCAATGTGACTGGGCCATGGGTGTCCAATATTTGGCCAAACATTATTACTAGGTGCCTGTGTGAGGGTGTTTCTGGAGGAGATTAACATTTAAGTCAGTAGACTGGGTAAAGCAGGTTGCCTTCTCCAATGTGGGTGCCCCTCATCCAATCTGTTGAGGGCCTTAATAGAATAAAAACATAGAAGAGGAGAGAATTTGCTCTCTCTCTGCCTGACTGCTTGAGCTGAGCATTGGCCTTCTCCTGCCCTCAGATCGAAACTTATACCATTGAAACTCCTTTTTCTTAGGCCTTTGGATGCAGACTACATCTATACCACTGACTTTTCTGGGGTCTCCAGCTTGCTGATTACAGGTCATGGAAATTCTCATCCTCTATCATTTCTTAGTCAATTCCATACATACATATATATATATATATATATATATATATA
>NW_022436965.1:24467874-24583844 GCF_009761245.1 Sapajus apella
TGTGTGTGTGTATATATATATATATATATATATATATGAAATATATGGAATTTTCGCCAACCCCTTTAACAATCAATGTTTTAGAAAATACTATCTTAAAAAATAACCACAGTTTAGACTTTATTATATTTATTTATTATTTTTATTATTTTTGAGACAGAGTCTCACTCTGTTGCCCAGGCTGGAGCACAGTGGCGTAATCTTGGCTGACTGCAACCTCCGCCTCCTGGGTTCAAGCGATTCTCATGCCTCAGCCTCCTGAGTAGTTGTGACTACAAGTGTATGCCACCACATCCAGCTAATTTTTTTATTTTTAGTAGACACGAGGTTTTGCCATGTTGCCCAGGCTGGTCTTAAACTTCTAGCCTCAAGTGATCTACCCTCCGTCTTCCAAAGTGCTGGGATTACAGGCATGAGCCACTATACCTGGCCACCTTTATTATATTTAAAAATTCATAAATATATTTAAAGATGCTATAATTAGCATCCTCTATATGCAAGAATATAAGAAGAGCTATCTTCTAGTAATCTCTTGGAAATATATGGAATTTTATATACATCATATATGACATATATGAAATATTATATACACACGCACATAATATATGAAATTTTTCCCAACCCCTTTAACAATCAATACCCTAGGAAATACTATTTCAAAAGAATAACCAAAATTCAGCCCTTATGATATTTAAAAATTTATAATTAGCATCCACTATATGCACAAATATAAGGTGAGCTATCTTCTAGTAATCTCTTGGAAAAAAAGAAATTATGTTTGAGCCTATACTTTCTCATATTATGACATGGTTTCTCAATTTTTTTTAACAACAAAGTACTTTTTAAAAAAGACAGATTATCCTTAAATTATTTCAATTAAAGCTCTTTTTTATTGTTTAAAAAATCATCTGGTGAAATTATTAAAATAAAAGAAGGCAAAAATATTGGTAATTTAGTCATTTCTGGGGGTATAATCTCACAATTGCAAGTTTTTGATGTCATTGTGAAACACTTAAAAAGGCAGTATAGGTAACTGGTTAAATTGTGGAAAGAATATTAAATAAATTGTAGTGTTATAATTATCTTTATCACAATTGTTGAATGAAATGACCCATTGTCCAAATGATATGTGAATGGGTACTCGTGGGTTGAAGTACAATTTCTGGTGAAATATGATACATGGTTTCAAAAGTATTGCATCTTAAATGACATCGATGACAGTGAAAAGGATGTACTTTGTAAAACTGTGTTAGTTGACCCAAAATGTGACTTTAATGATGAAAAAGTTATTTATACTACAGGTGCACATGAACAATTTGAGTACAATTGTTTCATGAAATGTGAAAGTTAGAAGAAACATTATATCTAAAATAACATTTTACTTTATTTAATCTGAGACTTTAAATATGTATGTATAACTAAATTAGGAAATGTTATTAAATATTATATGGGATACTAATGGTAGAGAATTGCTTTTTAATAATCGTAGTGTAATTTTAATCTTTTTAGGCTGTCCTTCAATGATTACCACTTTCCAGGCTCAAAGCCATTAAAATTTTCTCTTTCTAGATTTGTTCTAATTCCTCGGTCTGTTTCAAGAGATGTAGTGACTTGGAGAGCATTGCATTTCAGATAGGAACACACTGGTTCTGTTTTCTGGGTAAATGCTAAATGTGCTCTGCTTTTTTTTATTGTTACATTTTACCTTTTTGGGTAATATCTTATCACTTTATTGACCTTTGAGGCCACAGCACATTGGGCTGATGTTCTTAGCAGCCTGCAATAAATTCTCAAATCCATTCCTCAGGCCACAACTTAGAGTTCATAAACCCTTGTCTACAGTTAAAGTTTGGATAATTTCTACCTAATTGTATTGCTTTTCACTGTACTTGCTTGCAATGAAGCTCACCTACACTTTCTACGTCAACTCACACAGGACCTAACACATATTTAATCCAATCTCTTTGTTTTATGTGCAAAAATACAAAATATAAGACTGGGGGGTTAAATAACTCATTCAGAATCACAGCTGTTTGGTGGAAGAGTTGGAGCTCCTGGTCCTCTGTCCCTCCTCTTAGTACACTGAAGATCTGATAAACAAGAGGAAAATGTTTACCTTAGGTTCAGGATAAGACTTTCCACCAAGTCAGTAGAACCTTTATTTACTGTGGTTCCAAGAAGCAAAAACCAAGCAATAGATTAAACCTACCTGGAGGCCCAGCATAAAACTTATCTCAAATAAATTTCTGCAAACAACATTCCCAAGTATGAAAAGCAAAGGATTTCCATCCAAAGTCCTGATTTAAAGTTTAGTTTAGCAGCTAGCCACGTGAACTTGGGCATGTCAATTCAATTTTCTGAGCCAAGTTTTATTTTCCTTATCTCTAAAACAGCAAACTAGAAATCCTTTCCAACTTGTTGATGAGAACAAGGCAAGGAGGCAACACCTGTGACCTCCATGATGGTGATCTCTGGCAAGTTACAAACCCTCTGTCTCCAGTTTCTTCACCTGTAAAATGGTGACAGCAATACATCCTATGTAGGGACCAGTTAAAAGGTTAAATGAATTCACTTTTGCAAAATAGTTAAAACAATGCCTAGCACCTAGTGTTACAGAATTTTTAAATAGGTGAGAAATAAACACATAATGAGGTAGAAGAGAAGACATACAAACACATCAGGAATTCGTGGGGAATGATGGGCTCTCACCTTCTTTCACTCTCTTTGTCTCTCCTCATCCAGCTGTTCAATCTCCTCCCTCACTTCAAACATCCTCCTCGTGGAGACAAGTGTCTTTTAACATAATGATTTCTTAAGCTATGCTGTTACCGTGATCTATATTCACAAGTTTGAAATTCTTTGTCATCTTGCTGCCCCATTCTGAATGCCTTACGTTTGCTTTGCTTGACTGTAAGGCATGAAGGGTGTGTAGGATAAAGCTTAGGTTTGTTTGGGCGGAGTGAGAATAATAGAAAAGCAGGGAGCAAGGGAATCACGTGAAATCTCCAGGGACCTACAAAGCGGACTGAGGGGTCACCTAAGGGAAGCAATGTGTAAGAAAATATTTGCATCACTGTCATCACTTTCTGGACTCCAAGAAGTTCCGTGATAAGGCCCCTGTACAGCACAGCGTTAGACTACAATGGCAGTGATGTCCCCTGGAGTTGTGTGAACTGTGGCTCTGAACCCATGTTAAATGGACTTCTCACTGGTGACAGAATGAGCCCAGATGCCTTTGTAGTTTTAAGGGAAGGTTACAATTATAATATGATATGGAAAGGTTATAATGGAAAAAACATGTGGGGTGTTGTAGGAATACAGTAGAGAAAGAAAATAACTTGGTCTGGATGGATTTGGAAATGCTTCCAAAGTAGATGACAACTTAACTCCAAAATCAATCAAGCTTGCACAAGACACTCAGTATTCATCAACCCCCATTTTTTGCCCAGAATTATATCAGATATTTCAAGGAAGAGGAGACTTAACGGTCTTGTTGTGGAAACCTTGTTTCTATAAAGTGTCATTAGTCTATAATAAATATAGTCCATGATAAGGGATTGTGGCAGACATAAGTCACGTGGAAGAAGTTTTCATCAGTCCTGTGACAGTTTGAAAGGCATACTATAATCAAACTGAGATAATAGAAAAAGAATTCTGCTCAATGTAGTGAAAAGTTTTTTCACAGTCAGAAGCTATATGGAATGCTCTTGTTATTATATTTAGATGGAGTCCTTGTTACTATGTTTAGATGGAGGGAGGTAAGGAATTGCAGGGGGATTTTTATTTGTTGGGATAATGCTAATAACAGAAAAAAGTAAATCTCTAATATCAATGTCTTAACACAATTTAAGATTAATTCTTGTTTATGTAGTGAACAGAATTTCACTACATTCTTGTTGGCAGATTTCATTATGGCAGGTGGCTTTCTTCCTTGTGGTGACTCAGGGCACCAGGCTCCTTCTGTCTTTGTCTCTATCATCTCCTTTAGCTTTAGTGTCCTCTGAGCCAGGAAAACAGGAGGTTAGGAAGGAATAAGAAGAGCTGCTCCTTAGCTATCTTGGCCCAGAAACGACATATATCACTTCTGTTCACGTTCTATTGGTGATAATTGGGCATATGATCTCACCTAGATCCAAAAGACTGGCAGGTGTGGTCCCTGGCTGGGAAGCACATCCTAGTCAAAAATCTGTTATATGGAAAGAAAGCTCCAGTTTTGAATGGACATTTGACCATCATTGCCACAGGATTGAAGCCTCACATGAGATGTTTCATTAGATGACCTTTAAGATCCCTAAAACTTGGAATTCTTTGATTCTATTAGGTCCTGATTTCCTCTCAATTACTTCGTGATTTTGGACAAGTCACTTATCTTTCTCAAGCCTCAGTTGATTCATCTATAAAATGAGATGAACAATTCTGCTTTAATTAGAAATGATTGGGGGCATTGTGAAATTTAAATAAAATAATGTGTGTGAAACTTTAGCTTTGACTTGGACCCATAGTTGAGCTTGGATATTTTTTTCCACATGTCCTTGAAAGATTATTATAATGCTCTGATACCAGAACATATTGAATGACTTATGTTTCTATAGTTTTAGTTTTCACCATTCATTCATTTCTTGAAAGATCTTAAAGTATTTCTTTTATTCAAGAAAATAAATACTACAAACTGCTCCAAATAGAATATTTTTGCCTGTGATATAATTACATCCATTCCCTTCAATATCATATACTTGATAGGTCACAGAATTATGGATCATCTGTTAGTTTTTTTTTGTTTTGTTATTTTGAGATGGAGTTTTACTCTTGTTGCCCAGGCTGGAGTGCAATGGTGCCAACCCGGCTCACCGCAACCTCTGCCTCCCGAGTTCAAGTGATTCTACTGTCTCAGCCTCCCAGGTAGCTGGGATTACAGGCATGTGCCACCACACCCAGCTAATTTTTTTTTTTGTAGTTTTAGTAGAGATGGCGTTTCTCCATGTTATTCAGGCTGGTCTTGAACTCCCAGCCTCAAGTGATCCACCCATCTGGGCCTCCCAAAGTGCTGGGATTACAGGCATGAGCCACTGCACCTGGCCATCATCATCTATTAGTTTTGAATGACATTTTGAAGTTAAAATAAAAGAATAGATGTGTATAAAAATGTTTATGAAGTTTAATGGTATACAGATAAAATATGTGACTATTGTTACTGTCATAGAAGAACTTTAAACAGAATGTAGGAGAGTGTAAGTTCTAGTTAATGGAATATTCTATTTAACTGAGATATATCTCTCACAATATTTTGAATCTTCAAATCATGAACCTAAAAAGAAATAGAGAAATCACTCACTTTGCTTTTTTATTTAACAGATCAGAAAATTGAGGCCTAGTGTGACTGTCAAAGATTACGGAGCAAGCTTTCAGCGGCCTTGGACTAAACAGGGTGATACATGAGATTTATTTCTATCTAGGATATCTAAGACTTAATATATTGTTTCTCACTATACCATGGTAGTTACTTGTCAAATCTTTTGAAAATTATGTTGTTGTAGAGTAGCCAAAAATATAAAAAATACAGGAGATTGGGCAGAATGTACATGTTCTTCACAAATGCCAGAAGTTTTCTCTTTTGGGCAGCTTTTATATAAAGTGTTTCCTATAGTCTGATGTTTTCTACTTTAATTTGTGGTTTACTGAGACTTGTAGCAAAATGAATCTGGCTAGTTTATATTTTATTGTGTCATTAGTAGCTGTGACATTATTAAGCATAGCGTCCCACTGTAAAAGGGTGGATTTGGCCAGGTGTGGTGGCTCATCCCTGTAATTCCAGCACTTTGGGAGTGGGAGCCCAAGTAGGCAGATCATGAGGTCAGGAGTTTGAGACCAGCCTGGCCAACATGGTGAAACCCCATCTCTACTAAAAATATAACAATTAACTGGGTGTGGTGGCGGGTGCCTATAATCCCAGGTACTTGGGAGGCTGAGGCAGGAGAATCACTTGAACCCAGAAGGTGGAGGTTGCAGTGAGCTGAGATTGCGCCACTGCACTCCAACCTGGATGAAAAAGCAAAACTCCCTCTCAAAAACAAAAACAAAAACAAAAAAACAAAAAAAGAAAAAAATAGGGTGGATTCACTTGCAGCAGAATAAAAAAACGGAGTAAATGAGCACTTTGATGATAAACACCATAAAATAGAGAGATAAGCAGATGGTGATAGATGAAGAGACGGGAAGAATTTGAATTTGTCTGGGACTCTGGAGTTCTCACCCTCCCCCTTACATTCTATATTTAACATCAAATGGCAGAACAAGGTCGCTAAGAGTAAGAACCTGGAGCCCGTCCAATCTACTGGCACCAAAGCCATGCACTTTGCAACTCTACTTCTCCAGGCTGTTCATGTGAGGAGGATGGATGACAACAGGATTCCAAAGAAATTACTTTTCCCTGAGCTGAGAGGATGACCATCAACAAACCTTCGCCAGTAGGTCAGAGGAAGCTCTCTAAGGATACATAAATGTTTACAGAAGAAGTGGAACATAGTCACCAGTTGCCATAATAGCTGTGGAGAGGGTCCTGATCAGCGTGGATGCTATCACAGTTTTGGGTTGCTGGTTTCTGGGTGTTGTAGTTGTGTACGTGTGTGCATGCACACATCTATGATTGTGTAGCCGTCTGATATAGGCAGATATCCTTTTGCCTTCTGTGTTTTGTAAAGTATGTGTCTTGATCCTGTCTCCATTTTTTTTTTTTTGGATTTACCCTTAAATACTTTTGATTGCCTGAAGTATTTTTCTCTATCCTATCTCAGTATTTTTACATATACTCCTAATTATATTATAAAATGATGGTTTTTGTTTTAGGCTACCAAGTTTGGGGTGATTTGTTATGCAGAAGTAGAGTCCACACATGTTTTTCAAAGGCTTTCCTCTTGAATATATTAAATACATATTAACTTTACTTCCTACATTGCATTAAACTATCTCTGTGATCTTAAATACATTCCTTCCCACTTCTGGCCCCACATTCCATACCTTTAATAGATAACGTCTTAAGGATAACTGGAAGGGTTTTACACAGCATCTTGTGTTGCTCCTTATTGCTCTGTTGGTGTAGCTTTTATAACTAACTGAACATGCACATCAAGCACAATACCCTCACTAGAGCCTCAGCATCGTTTGCACATATGGATTATTATAGCTCCATTATATGTTATTCACATAGCAGCCAAAGTGGTCTCTGAAATACAGAAACCAGACTCATGATACCATTCTGCTCGAAACTCTCCAGTGATTTCCATCCCTCTGAGTCAAATCCAAATGCCTGCTTATGCCCTGAAAGGGCCTGTGTGATTTGGTCCCTGTCCACCTCTCTTATATTAACTTCTGTCGCTTCTTGTCTTCATTCAACTCTGTCTACATTGACGTTCTTCATTCTTGAATATACCTCACTCATTCCCATCTTAGGGCTTGTGCATTTGCTGTTTCCTTTGCCTTCATGCCTTTTCCCAATTTTTGCATCTCACCTCCTTGCTTCATTCAGGCATCCGCTTTTTCTCTGAGTGCTTTTTCTGAGTAGCCTTTTCTTACCATCCCATCTGGATTTGTCCCTAAAACTCACCCTTTTGACATTCTCTGTCCTTTTCTCTGCTTTACTGTTTTTCATAACACTCATTACTAAGTGAAGTTATGCTATGTATGTAACAGGTCACATAATACAAATTTTTCAGTTTTCCTAGATTTGTCTTAGGCAGCAAAGTTGAAAGCAAAAGGTGTTAATTGCTTGTACTTAATAAAGAAGAGTGTCATAACTTTTCTATGTATATCTATGAGAGGAGGCTTAAAAAATTCTCCAGTGGCTCTTAGCCCTTCATCTCAAGGATATGTAAGCAGATGTGAGATGATTGATAAAAGAAGACTGGAGAGCACATATCTCTCTGATGAGAGATGCCAATGCTATCTTGTTTATTGAGTCTCTCCCCTTGAGGGGAGGGAAACTTCCTCTTTAGCACAAACCAAGTACATCATTTACAAGAAAACTGCTCAGCAAATGTGACTTGTATGTCTAGATTTGGGTCGGGGTGAAAGGTTGGCAGACACAGAGACTGATGCAGAATTTCTGCTTTGGGAGCCCCTCTCTGAAGGTAGAGTGAGTGGATAGGGCTACAGTGAGAGTAAGCTACATTAACTGATGGTATGACAAAGATGATCATGGTTTTCAGAGGACAAGGTAGACCTGAACAAGTGCCCAGCCTTTAATTTTCCCGAAGAGAACCTTACTAAAGAGAGTTTCCTGCCAGTGGAAGGCACTCAGCAGAAAGGCTGGAGGTGGTGTGCAGACTGTCACAGCAGGGCCGCAGGTTGGAAGGTGACTTGATTGGAAGGCAAGACTTTTGTCAAGAAATGCTTCTAAGAGGGGTATCCTGTGAGAGGAGATCACCAAAAGACCTGCAAAGTTCTCCATAAAAGAAAGGGCCAGACTAGAGTTTACTGAACTAAGGCCTATCCTGCCCCTTAACTGTCCTTCCTCTCCTCCCTCCTTCCTATTCCCCAGCCCTGGAAGAATTAAGGGCAACAAAATGAAGTACAAAGAAGACTAAAAAATAGGAATCTAACCCTATTTTCTATCCCTTTCCGGTTGCAGATTTCTTAGTTCAAGCTGGAAGATAAGCTAAAATCTAAAAATTGATGAGACAGTGATATTTTGATATTAAGTTACATTAGAATTTAAATTTCTGAAAATAAGACGGTTGAATAATAAGTAACTGGAAAGGATGAGAAAAGCCATACAGTGCCCTAGGTTTCTTCTAGAAATTAGGAAGAAAGCTTCAACGTATCATATTAAAAAAAGGCTAGTGATGCTTTAAAGAAAAATATTTTTCTCATAAAGTAAATTTACTACACACACACACACACACACCAAAAAAACTACACACACTTATTATATATTTTCTGTCCCTTAAATCAGAAGGTAAACTTCTTGAGGGGAAGGTCTTTGTTTACCTTTGATCACTGCTGTATTCCAGTGCTTAGAAAAATGTTGATATCTTGCAGTTGCTCATTTTTTTTCTTGAAAAATGAATTCTCTAAGGATTGGAATAAGCTGTTTTTATCTGGATATTGTAATTCCTTCCTTGAGCTATTCTGACTCACAACTCCCGTAGGAAATATATCCCTGCGTAGTCCAGTGAGTTGGCTGGAGATAAGAGTGAGAGAGATTTGGAGCAAACTCACGGACTAGCTGTGTGTCTGGTGGGCCACTGAACTGTTCTGAGCCTCACTTTCTATATCTGTCGAATAAGAATCTCATCACTTATCTGACAAGGTCATGGTGAGGATCACATTCATAGTGCATACCCCGTTTCAAGTTGATCATGTCTACTAACTATTCTTTCTTCTCCTCTTCTCTCCTGCCGAAAGAATAATGTCTTGTTAGGCCTTGCTGAGGTTTTTCTGGGCTACAGAGCCATTGAACTTTTGAATTGAGAAAGGTGACTGTGATTTGCAGCAGGAGCAGTGTTTTCTCTGGGAGTTCTCTGGCCTCAAAGGTGATGGATGGGCACCTCTCAGGCATAGTTCCTTGATCAATAAGCCATAAAGTCTCAAATTATTTTGTTAGATCCATTGATCAAATCCATCGAATTTGTCCCAACTCTTTTATTGTTAAGACGAAGGGTAGTGATGTTCAGTTTCTCTCTTCTTTCTACTTTCTTTCTTCCATTTGGCGTTAAGCTGCTATGACGCGGTATGGGAAAGGTGAGAAGAGGAGAATGAAAGTTACTCCTACACATTGATGGAAAGATGCTGGTTTTGGCTGTCTGTTTCAGAATGAAGCAATGTGCATTCCCATTTTGGTCTTTTAAGAGGTTCTTCAATACCCTGGCTGTGGAGCATTTTTGTCATTCGTTCATTCATTCATTCATTCATTTATTCATGCAATCATTTAGTAAATATTCAGTATGTGCCAAGTACCATGGGCGAGTTTTATTTGCATGGCTGTTTATTTCTCTGTAAGTACCAACTAGGTTCAGATTCCAAGGGAGCTGGGAGATTTGCTAGGTCCATGACACATGGAATTTGCCAAACTTTTTTTGTTGGATGGGTGAATTGAACTGTTTCTTGAGTACTTAGCTAGGTAAAGTAGTTAGCCATGAATTTAACAAACATTTACTGAGTACTTTTGAATGAAAGTAATAATGCCTAACTTTCAGAGTTGTATGATAATGAAAAAATATACAGAGTCCCTAGCACATTTTTAGGTACAAAATAAATTCTTATTAACTGATAAATATCATTATTACTATTGTTTCCTGATAGATTTGAGCTGTAGCAAAGGAGTAACACTTCCTATTTATTTTGTTGGTTTATTTTAGAAAATCTTATTGCTGAGAATCTCTGGCCCTTATACAATAAATAAAATGATTCAGTTGAGTATAGTTCTTAGTATCGTATTTGACTTTTTTTCTGCCCTGTTCTCACAGTGTATATTTAACTCAAGAAGGATACCACCATATAGAATTACCTGACCCTCAGGGATTCTAGAAAGGAGAAGTATAATCAAGTCTCATCTTAGTGAGTAAAATACCCTCATTCTTGGAAATGAAGACATTTAGCTCCTATATAAGGCAAGCTGCCTCAGGTAGCTTAACATGTTTTTTTTCCAATGAGAGTTTTATTTACTCTTCTTAAAAGTGAATCCAATACTTAGTAATTAGTTTATTTGTGTTATTTATGGAGTAGCTTTTTCACAGAAGACTTCCAACAAAGAACTTTAACATTGCACATACTTTTTTTTTTTTTTTTTTTTTTTTGAGATGGAGTTTTCTTTTGTTGCTCAGGCTGGAGTTCAGTGGTGTGATTTTGGCTCACTGCAACCTCTACCTCCGGGATTCTAGTGATTTTCCTGCCTCAGCCTCCTGAGTAGCTGTGATTACAGGCATGCACCATGATGCCAAACTAATTTTTTTTTTGTATTTTTAGTAGAAACGGGGTTTCATCATGTTGATCAGGCTGGTCTCGAACTCTTGATCTCAGGTGATCCACCTGCCTCAGCCTCTCAAGGTGCAAGGATTATAGGCATGAGCCACCATGCCTAGCCACACATCACTTTTAATATATTGTATTAAAAATGAGGAAAAACTGATTTAAAAAATCTTGTGCCTCTGCTGCCTGAGTAGCTGGGACTGCAGGTGTGTGCCAGCATGCTTGGGTAATATTTTTGCATGTTTTTTGAAGAGATGGATGTCCCGCCATGTTGCCCAGGCTGGTCTTGAACTCCTAAGCTCAAGCGATCTGTTTGTCTCGGGCTGCCAAAATGCTGGGATTACAGGCATGAGCCACCACGCCTGGCCCCAGTGCTAACTCTTATCATTGCACTACAAGCATATGTATACCTGTTTGTTTCTCCATTAAACTGTGTTCCTTGAGAGTGGGTTACTGACTTATAATCCTAGTGCTTAGCACTGTGTTTGACATATGTAAGTTGCTTATCAAATTTGTCAAATGAGTGCACCTTTGACTAAATGAATGAGAGGCTATTGGTGTGTGTAATAGGAATGAAAGGAAGACATAATTGCTCTGTACTTGGGGAAATGCGGTACTTACATTTTAGTTGTGTGAAAGAGAAAACCACACATAAAATTACTGGAGCTAATTTACTCTAACACGTGGTTTATGTCTGGTGCTGTTTGTTCACAGAAGGAAGAGCCTGTGTGAGTTGAGATGGTGACTGGCTTCGTGGAGAACTGAGCATGAAAGGATGAGTCAGACTTAAAATATAATCACGGAAACCTGATGATTGACACTGAAAGTAATATATTACGTATTAACATAAGTTCACTAAACTTATATCCCAAGCTGGAAAATTATGAGGAATTTTCACAATGGATACAAATAAAACACCTTGAATACTATTAGAGCCATATCAAATACTTTTACGTTCAGTAGCTACTAGCAGAGTTACCATCAATATTAATTTTTTAAAAAAATCATGACTATGGACATATAAATTTTGAATTATGCAAAATTGTTTGGAATAAAACCCCCAAATCCCTGTCTTTTATGTTTTTTTTTTTACACAGTTCAGTGTAGACAAAGAGGTAAAACTTTCCACCCATACATTCTTTGTTTCACAATTTCGTAAATTGCATGAAGATCTGTGCTTCTAGAGATTTATAGAGGCAAAAGGGTTCAAGGCTGCAGACCTATGACAAGCAAGCAGTGGATAACGGAGGGAATAAGTTACCGAGGAAAGAAATCATTATGGGGTGAGAATTACAGACCTATTGTGAAATGAGGCATGGGACATCACCATTGCCAAAGTTTTAAGTTAATTGCTGGCACTTCTCTGTCCATTTGATCAGACATGAAGGGAGAAATTCTTCTTGCCCTTCATAAACTGTCAACAAGCCAAATGAAATATGTATTGAGAGTAAATGCAAACCTTTTTCATAGTTAGAGAAGAACATGATGCAATGATTTAGGCACCTGGAAAACATAGCTCTTTCTCCATTATACTTATTTTTTATATTAAAGTAATGTACTGATTGTGTACTTGAAAGGGTACATTTGGACATTCTTTTTGATTTTCTTCAACTTGACAGTAAAGCAATATATAGCCACCCCTGAATTGCCCATATGTGGATTTTCTGATTTGTTAATTATCTATGGCACATTCTCCAATTCTGATGGCCTAGGAATCCATCCTAGGACTGTTTCTCCTGCTCAGAAAAATGAAAAAATCATTTGACTCTGAACCCCAAAAAAATGCAAGTTTGCGGGTCAATCTGTTGCAGAAATAAAAAATTATCATGTGATACATTTTCAAAGCCCCGCAGCAGAATGAATGTATTCCTTTATATTCCTATAGCGATTGTTACCAACTTCTATTACAACATTTATCTCATTTTAATATAGTTTTTCATTTGCTTGTCTGACCCCCTTAGGCCTTTGGGAGCCAATGGTAAAGAGAGGTTTTAAATTCATTTTGCTTCCCTTAGCTCTAAATTCTCTGTGTTCAATAATGTTAATTAATGTATAATGTTAATTAATGTACAACTTAATGAATAAATAAGGTTTTACATGTATGGCTTCTATTAGGATAAGGAGAATTGCCTGTAAATAACATAGGTTTTATAGCATTTAAAGCTGTAAATAATCATAGAAACATCCAGTACAATATGTTTTTAAGCCTTCTGTCAAGCAAAAGAGTTCTGATTTTAATAAAACGTTGCTTTGAACTTTATAAAGTATGAGGCAGAGGGATGTAAAGGGACCTAGGTGAAAAGGAGAGACACAGCCCATCATCCCATCCCCTTGACCATACCAGTGGTCAGGCCAGAGCCCTGTCCCTAACACAGAGCACCGGGCCTCTATAGAAAGCACTTTGGAAACAATCTTGCCAGTACCACCTCCTAGTTTTATAAATGAAGTCCAGAAGTTTACTGGAGCTCCTCATGGTTATTTCCCAAGCCAAGACTGGAACTTAGGTCTCTTGAATGAACAATGCTTTTTCAACAACATCATGTTTTTACCTCATTATTATTTCTGTGTTTGTTTCAGATCCCTCACCCTGCCATTCCTCTTCAGTGTGGCAAAGGAAAGGCAGCAGACTGTAACATCAATGAATGTAAAAAGGGGAGACCATGTGACTAAACCTCTGCTGTCAGAAGAACTCTCTTGGTATGCTCTAGCAGACCATTACTCTGAGTGGGATAACCTGTGGTGTGGCTGAGAGCTTATTGGACAGGATGCTTCGAAAAACCTAGACACGATTTCTTAACTTGAATATGCATTAATTCTCCCATGGGCAAGAGTGGTTCAACCAGCTCTCGACTGTGTGGTAAAGGGGAATTGGTATAGGAGAGATCATGGAAACCCATAGAGAATTGAAACCCTCACAGCAACTGGCATCTCTAGTTTCTTTCTTGTCTTCTAAATTTTCATCTGGAGCTGCAACAAAGTAGCCAAAGTGACAGATTATCTTACCTAATGGAGATGCACACAGACAGTGATAAGAATGATAATGGTAATACTGAGGATAGTAATGTTTACACGTCGAAATCGAAACACATATTTATAGGTAGCACTAAAAGGCTTTATTTCATGGTATCCTGAAAACAACCTGTGTAAAGAAAGCAAGCTATAAAAAAAGTGATGAAACTGAAGATAAAGGCTAAAATGACTTATCCAAGGTGACAATGAATGGCAAAAATAGGAATGAAACTGCTTTTTTCTCTACACTATATAATCATGACGTGACATCATGGCAGCTGTAGGAAGCAGCTAAAGGCTTCCAAGCAACCCTTATATTAGTTTTTGCAACACTGAACTTTTGAATCCTTCCTGCCTTATCCTCTCCATTTTTTCCACCCTTTCTCACTGGGGTAGTCTGTTTAGCATTGCTATAAACTAATGCCTAAGAGAGGATAGTTTATGAAGAAAATAGGTTTATTTGTTCACAGTTCTGCAGGCTGTGCAAGCATGGCACCAGCATTGCGTCTGGTGAAGCCCTCATGAAGCTCCCACTCATAGCGAAAGGTGAAGGGGAGACAGGTGTGTCACATGATAAGAGAAGGAGCAAGAGAGAGGGAACAAGAAGGATATCAGGCTCTTTTTTGCAAGCAAGTCTCATGTGAACTTAATACTGCGGGAATGTTATCAAGTCATTCATGAGGGATCAACCCCATTACCCAAACACCTCCCACTAGGCCCCACCTCCGACATTGGGAATCACATTTCAACATGAGATTTGGAGGGGACAAACACCCAAACCATATCACTCATGGTATCAGTAAACATTTATTCAGGGGAGCTGGACTAATAGGAGTATAACGGAATAGGAAACTTGTCATAGGATTTAGTCCTTGCACAAATGTGGGAACAACTGGGGAAGTAAAAGTCCAGTGAGGGGAACAGACAACCAGCCCTAGCCCAGGTGAGCAAGTCAGAGCTTGCAGAGAAATCTGAAGCGTGGCACACCTAGCTGTCACAGTAGGACCACAGAAGGCACTGGCATAGACTCTGTAAAATGTAAAGTATCTTGTGAGATAAAGTGGGTGTTGGTTACAAGAACAAACATGAGGAAGAAGAGTTGGACATGGAATGGGGAACAAAGGGGGAAAACTAGAACCTGTCAGCACCTTTGCATCTGTCTTCTCACCACCTCTAACCAGTAAACGTCTCTAAAAAGTAATGGCTGCTGCTTCACTTTCACTTGCCAAACTCATGCAACTTTATTTTTGGCCAACTCTCACTCAGGGCCATAAAGGGAAGGGGGCGTTGAGACATGTGGCTCCCAGTGTTAACAAGCTGGCAATTGAACAATCCCACACACTCCTGGACCTCAGCACTTTGTTGATCACATAATTTTGTAAAGCTGAAAGATATGCTTTCTGTGCAAAGTAAACTACCAAAACCTTTAAACTTCCAGGAAAAAACCACAGAAAAATATCTTTGCAAAACTGGAGTGGGCAATTTCTTAGACAAGATACAGAAAGCAGTAACTCTAAAGGAAAAATTGAAAAATTAGAAATCATCAAAATTTAAACTTCTAATCAGAAAACACTATTCAGGTAATTGAATAAATTCAATTCAATAACATAGAGTACAACTGTAATATTGGGGTTCAGGGGTTCAGGGTACCTTTAGCTCCCCTGAGAGGATGTTTCTCCAGGTTCTTGGCCTTCTGCCCTTTCAAGAATGAGAGAGGGGACCGCGGTGCAGTGCGCAGTAAATGCCGGACTCAGAGTGTTTGTAGAAAGTGGTTTATTTAGAGAGAGAGAGAGAGAAACAGCTAACTCTCACACTGAGAGAGAGAATCCAGAAAGATGGAATCCAGGAGAGGAAAGCAGCTTCCACACTGAGTGGAGGGGAATAGAGAGAGATGGAGTTTAGGAGGGGAAGACAGGCTTCCATGAAGGGAGTGTTCGTGGAAGGGGACTCCAGAGGGGAAAATCCAGGAGAGAGAAAGATGGCTTCCATGAAGGGAATGCTCATGGAAGGGGATCCAAACATGGAGACCAAAGGGCTGTGGAAGAAGGGGACTTTTAACCTGGGAGGAACCCCACCTTCTCTAAGACCCCAGGCCAATGAAAGGAGCTCCTTAGAACTTCTGCTGGAATGATTTACCCTTAGTTTCTTCCCATGCCCACGAAATTCAAACACAAGCCTTAAATCTCCCAGATGGAGAGAGATGAGAGGGGGCACTAGGAAGTTCTTGCACTTAAAACTACACTGTCTTGTGGACCTGGAAAGAGAACACCTTCCCTCATTCCCCGCTCTGAACAGGAAAGCCCAACTTCTGTTGGAATACAAGTGTTGATCCTCTTTAACTACTTCCTCCTGAAATGGGGCATAGAAGGGGCCCTGAAGTTGAGGTTTTCTCCAGAGGGGAGCCTTTCAGGGGTGCAGGTTGTTCTAGAGGCCCACCATAGAGCCCACGAGCCAAGGACATCCAAGGTTTCAGCAGCAGGATTATTTGTGACCTTATGGTTCTATAAGAAATAAATGTGACAAGGTGGTTAAAGATGAAAAGCCGAGAGGCCAACAAATATAGAATGGTTGTAAACGAGCCTAGGAGAGAACAGAGCCAGGTTCTTGAAGGTCTTTTGCCCTTTGTTTGATTGATTCCTGAGTTCTATGTTTAAAACAACACTTAACTGGTTTACAAAATAGCAGCATTTTTCCTAGGAAGAGACAGGTTCCCTTCCCACTACGAAAAGGATTATCGGAGTTCGAGAGATAGCAAAGTTGAGGGTTATAGTCCTTTGGACTTATGTGTGGTTACTTCCCTAAGGATCTTGTTGGAAACGCAGATGTAGATTTTCTAAGAGCTCGCAGGGATATGAAGGGTCATCTCCTGGAACTTGAGGCTGTGGAGTGGAGCATCTGTGACTTCCCTCAGGAGGTGTCCAAGGCTTCAGCCGAGTGTGATGAATCCATGAGTCTATATTCACTACCTTAACTTCCATTGGAGTGGACAGAATGACCAAAAATGGTCCCATGATGGGCCTAGAGAGGGAGAGTCCGAGGGGAGAGAATTAACAAGCACCAAGTCTCCAGGGCAGGAGAGAAATACTGAGAAGGCCATGCAGTGTCCAGAAGAGTAACTTCCTGAACCTCTGTGGTCAGCTTTACCCGGGGCTCTGTGATGGTGACGGCTCGTGCTGGCACTTGCTCCGGGAACCCTCAGTCCTGCCATCGGGTTATCTGGTCAGACACCTCAGGCCCTGAGAACCTTCATCCCCTGGGACAATGTGCTTTCCAGTGATTCCCTTGGCACAGTGGGCATGAACGAAATGGTGGTCCATTCCTCTGGGGACAATTTCTTATAAAATGTCCCTTCAGACTGCACTGGTAACAAGTTCTGCCAGATTGGTGGCTAACCCAAGCCTTTCCCTCATTTGAGCTCCTGGGATCTGTTTGCCTGAAAGCCATGACTAAGGCTGAGCTCTATATTTCGTTCAGCCTGTTCCTCCTGGTGTCTAGTATAAAACACTGAGGTTGCCTGGTTCAGTGATGATTCTAGGCTCTGCTCTGGCTCCAAAGCCAGCTTCTGGAGCTTCCTCCTGATATCTGCTGCTGAATAAGTAATAAACTTGTCCTTTAGTATTAACTGACCCTCTATGGAGTCTGGTGACCAGGTGGGGGGTGGGTACTTCCTTAAGCCTCCTGCAATCATTCAAGGAAAACTGTTGGGTTTTCTTCCCTTCCCTTTGGGGGTTAGGTTTTCCATTCAGCAGAGGGTAATTTGGCCACACTATTTGGCAGAGAAAAATGAGTCACTTCTTCCTTAAATACTGTATGTCAAATTGGTCCCAATTTTCCAGTATACACTTCAATGGGGACTTGAGCTTGGGAATAGAAACATCCATCTGAAATCGAACACAAGGGATGTCTGCATCCCTGGTTAAAGAAATTATAGCCACTTCGACCTGAGGCATCCCCCAGGTAAAATAAATACTAAAATGAAATGTCTTTCAGTCAATACCCTGAAATTTCATGTGCCCAACATGTGTGATCCATCTTATCAGAGGGCCTCCTATGTACTGGATTTGAATCATGACCTACCAGCATCATAGGACCACTCTCACTGCCTGCATGACCTCCAATGACTACCACAGAGACATGGAAAGACAGGGGCTATTGAGTTGAGTGGTCATGTACCAGTGAGCCCCGACAAGGCCAGTGAGGCTCAGGAGATGGGTACCAGTATTTCCCAGCAACGGTCCAATTTACACAAGCCGATTTATAAAACTGCTCCAGAGGGGCAAACTTCTAGGGAGGGGCCATTAGAGCACACAGTTCAAAGAAGACAGGCCACGTGGCTGAGGCTATAACAAATACCCTCAGGACCTGGGCCTCCTCTCCCCTAACCCATCTTCCCTTGTAGGAAAATGCTCTTAAGGTTGTGAGACCTGCCATTGACTATTTGGGCCTGGAACTGGTTTAACTATGATCTTCCAGATAAAAAAGTTCTGCCAGAGAGAGAGCCAATCTTAAGCAAGACAAATTATACACTAAACACAAAGTCCCATAGCCTTCAGCTTCTGAATTTCCCCAAAAGGCTTCACCAAGTCAAGACTGACTCCACCAGGGACTTGGACGAGCAACGCTGCAGTTGTAGGGCCTACACCTTAACCCGCTGTGCAAACAGGCCACGTGCATCAAGGGAAGGCAGAAAGCTTTCTTGAGCCTTATTTTGAACGAGAATGTTGCACCCTGAGGCAGTGTGGCCTGCCTAAAAGCCGGGCGGGGCTGACGGTCATCAGCCGCTTCAGCTGCTTCCTTTCCCTCAGAGCTGCCCCAGCTGAGGAAAAAAGCCCCTTGCTGAGTCAGTTTAAAAGCCATGTTCACAGCTGCTGCTGGGCCCTCGTGAGTGCCCCCGTGGCTTTCAGTCGCCATGTTGACCCTGCCAGAACCACTTGCACCCAGGGCCACTTCCTGAGCTACTGCCCACACAGAGACCCGTGGCTGGCAGGCAAATGCCCTGGGGAGCCTTTTTACCCTGCTGCCTGAAACTGGGGAATGCCGGAGAGGCCTGCCAGAGCCACGTGCCAGGCTGCCGTGCTCCCTGCTCCCCCGCAGGCTCCGTTGTACATTGCTCCTCTCCGCTGTTTTCTCCAGCCCACGGCCACCTGCTGGGCTCCACCCCTGGGGCTGGGCTGTTCCCGACCTGCAAGGAGAGAAAGCCCCAGGGGCAGCACTTGCCGCCCTGCCCCGCAGGCTCCCTCACGTTTTGCTCCCAGAGATAACATCTGAAGAATGGAGAAAGAGACGGAAAGCAGAGAGAGAGCTTGAAGGTAAAAAAAAAAAAAAAAAAAAAAAATGTGCTTTTAATTCTGGCTGAGCCGCGCCACTTAAGAGGGGCTGGGTTGTGCCTCCAGGCACCTCTGCTCTGGTTCCCGCAGCCCTGCTTTGCTGCGGCCACTTCAGGTGTTCTTAAAGAGACAGGACAGAATGGGACGGTTTTACTCATGATTTTGAAGTCTTCTCTGGCTGTACCCCTTTCCTGGCTGTACCCCTCTTCAGGTATACCCCTCTCCTGGCTGGCTTGCCTAAATGTAATATTGGGGTTCAGGGTGCCCTCAGCTCCACTGAGAGGATGTTTCTCCAGGTTCTTGGACTCCTGCCCTCTCAAGATTGAGAGAGGGGACCGCAGTGCAGTGCTCAGTGAATGCTTAGTACATGTTTGTAGAAAGTGGTTTTTTGAGAGAGAGACAGAGAGAGAGAGAGAGAGCGCGAGCCAGTGCTAGTGGGCACGTGCTAACTCTCACACTGAGTGAGAGAATCTAGAAAGATGGAATCCGGGAGATGAAAGCAACTTCCACACTGAGTGGAAGGGAAGAGAGAGAGGTGGAGTTTAGGAGGGGAAGACAGGCTTCCATGAAGGGAGTGTTCGTGGAAGGAGACTCCAGAGGGGAAGAGAGAGAAAGATGGCTTCCACAAAGGGAGTGTTTGTGGAAGGGGATCCAAACATGGAGCCTGAAGGGCTGTGGAAGAAGGGGACTTTTAACTTGGGAGGAACCCCACCTTCTCTAAGACCCCAGGCCAATGAAAAGTGTTCCTTAGAACTTCTGTTGGAATGATTGACTTTTAGTTTCTTCTGTTGCCCACGAAATTCAAACAGAAACCTTAAATCTCCCAGATGGAGAGAGATGGGAGGGGGGCATGGCACTAGGAGGTTCTTGCCCTTAAAACTATGCCCCCTTGTGGACCCAGAAAGAGAACACCTTCCCTCACAACCAAATCAATACAGAAGCAACAGACTGGGAAGTAATATTCTCAGCATGTGTACCTATCACAAAGGACTTTATCTAACATATACAAATAATTTCTGGAAAACAATAAAGAACTCAATGAAAAATGGGCAGAAGACACAAACAGACATTCCACAAAAGGAGATATAGGGAGTAAAAAGTATATGGAAATGTATTCAATATTTTTAGCCATTAGGGAAACTCAAAACCACAATGTGATACCATGCATGCACTCAAATGGCTAAAATTGCAAAGACTAACCAAATCAAATGATGACAAGTATGTGGAACAACAAGAATTCTAATGCATTGTTTTTAGAATGTAAAACATTACAACTAGTTTGAAAATCAGGTTGAAGGTTTTGTTAATAGATACCTACTCTGTGACCCAGAAATTTCACTTCTAGATAGTAAAAGAGATAAAAATATAATCTACAAAAAGACTTGTAAAAGAACGATTGTACTAGTTTTGATTATAATAGTTCCAAACTGGAAGCAAGCCCCCTGTTCATCAATAGGAGAATAGATAATGATGATACTTTCATGCAATGGGTTACATTCAATAATAAAAAGGCACAGCCTGCTAATACAATGACATAGATGGCATTCTAAAACTCTATGACCAATAGAAGCCAGATATAAAAAAGTGCATACTCAATAATTTCATTTATACAAAATTTTAGAATAGACATAAAAATAATCTATGTTAAAAGAAATTTGAAGAGCTATTGCCTATGATAGCAGAGCGTTTGTTGGGATTGACTGGGAAAAAATAAGAGAAAACACTGAGATGGTGAAATGTTCTTATTTGGATGGGGTGCAGATGAGTTTGTGTGTTTATCAAAGCTTATTGAACTATAAAGCTTTGAGCTATACATTGTACTATATTAGGCCTCAATACACATATTAAATTAATAAGAGAAAAACTTCAAAGAAATTACGTGTAGCAGACTTATTTGAGCAATTAACAATTCAGGAATCGAGCATCACCTTGAACCAGGTTGAAGAGGTTCAGAGAGCTCCCCTCAGCAACATGAGCAGGCAATATTTATAGACAGAAACATAAAGCGATATAAAAAAACAGCTTGATTACAGCTCAGCATTTGCCTTATATAAATGTGGTCTGATAAGTTGGCCTCCTGTGATTGGCTGAAGCTCAGCTGGTGTGATTGGCTGGAAATCAGCTACTTCTTACAAGAATATACTTGTGTTAGGTTGCAGGTTTTTTTTTTTTTTTTTTTTAATATGCTAAGTTAGATTGCAGTTTGCTACCTATGGAAGTGGTCTGAAACCAAATTGAATTAACAGTAATAAAAAAAGAATATATTTTGCTAACATACCTGAGTATAATTTGAATAAATTTTTGACCCTGCTACTATTTTCTCTTTCACGTTTTTGCCAGATTTTAAGAACACAGCCTCTGGTATAAAAACATATAAGTTCAACCCCCAAATTAACCATTTTTTTGCTCTGTAATTGTAGAGAAATCATTTATACTTTTGGGCGCTGTTTCCTTATCTATAAGATGAAAATAGTAATAATGTCTTGGAGGGTTCTTGTGAGGATTAAATGACATAATATGTATAAAGAGTTTACTACAGAGCCTAGAGCTACACTGTCCAATATTGCAGTTGACTATATGTGATGACTTAGATTCAAATTAATTAAAATAAGGTAAAATTGATGATTCAGTTAGTCTCACAACAAGTGGCTTATGTCACAGTATATAGATATAGAATATTTCCATCATCACAAAAAATTCTGTTCAGATGGTGCTGCCTTAGAGCATAGAAGATGTTAAATAAGTTTTAGCAATTGTTATTATTGCTATAATTAAGAGAAAAGGCTCCCCTTAAAGATTTAGCATTTTATTAAAGAAAGTACATACAAAAAGTTAGAAAACAATACAAGTAAAGGCTACAACTATGAGGAGTATGGTGGGAAGCAAGAAAAAAACTCTGTTAGTGACAGGCAGGTAAGCATTACTTGAAGCAGCCCCTGAACTGTGTAAGATACAACTTAGCAGTTGACTGGGGCTGATGAAAATTGGTACATATAAAATGTGGTGCTAGGGCAAACCCTGAGCATATGCTGGCATGCACCCTTTACTAGGAGGAAATCTTTAAAGAGCCCATGCCTGCTGTGCTGGGTGGTGGAGTGACAGGAGAGTCAGGAGGTATTCTGAATAGAAAAAAAAAAAAAAGCCTGCTCATACACAATAAAAGAAGAAAAGACACTAATGAGAGGTTCAGCTCTTCACCACCAATGGGCTTTGTGTGAGTGCTTAACATGGTTTGGTTCTTTGTCCCCACTCAAATTTCATCATGAATTGTAATCTGCCTGTGTCCAGGGAGGGAAGTGAATGGATTATGGGGATGGTTTCCCCATACTGTTCTCATGATAGTGAATCTTACGAGATCTGATGATTTTTAAAGTGGCAGTTTTTTCTGTGCGTGCTCTCGTTCTCTCCTGCTTCCTTGTGAAGGTGACTGCTTCCCATTCTGCCATGATTGTAAGTTTCCTGAGGCCTCCCCAGCCATGCAGGACTGTGAGTCAATTAAACCCCTTTTCTTTATAAATTACCCAGTCTAGGCTATTTCTTCAGAGCAGTGTGTGAATGGACTAATACAGTGGTGATTGGTGTGGAATAAGAAGACATGAGCTAAAGAGGTAGGCATGGCATAAATGAAGAAGGAGCATTTATATCATGCTAATGCATGTTTTAAACAATAAATGTATTTGGATATATAATATATTCATATGGTCTAATAATAAAAATGTATAAAAATAAATACCATGAGAAGTACACACACAGCATAGGTGATAACTTCTTTTTATTCCTTAGCTAAATTGCCAGGGTTCATTTGATCACATCTAAGCAAAACAAACACATGCATGTAAATTTATGTGTATGTGTGTTTCTCATATTTAATATAAATGAGTTTGGTACTATTTTGCACCTTGCCTTTTTTCATATGGGATGTGTCTTGGAAACTTCTCTATTTTCTTTTTATCCTTTTTTTTTCTTTTTACCTTTTTAAAAGCAGCTTCATAGAATTTCATTATGCGGGTGTATAATCGTTTATTTAATCAGCTGCCTATTAAATAATATTTATGTTTTTAATCTTTTGCTATTACAAAAAATGCTGTAATCAATAACTTTGTACATAAATAATTTCTCAAATGTGAGTGCATATTTATGCATTTTTAGAAATGGGATTGTAGGTTTATGTGTTATGATTTTGGGAGATATTGCCACATTGCTCTTCATAGGACTCCTCCAATTTACACTTCCACTGGCAATGTATAAAGTGTTTGTTCCTTACAGCTCCCTGGTAGAGATTGCTATGAAATTGGTTTTGTTTTTTTTTGTCAATCTGACAGGGAATCCAAGTAGCTTTAATATGCATTTCTCTTATTATATTAATAATACTTTTTTATTAAGAATTTTGATTTGAACATTATTCTTCTATGGGAATAGAGAGTTTTTGAAGTGATCATATTTACATTTTAGAAAAGTCTCTTTAGCGGGGGTCTTGAGGAAAGTGGATTGAAGCCAGGAGAGACAGGAGATAAGAACACGAAGGAGAAGAATACAATTCATATTAAATGATCAATGAGAGATGCTAAGGGCTAGAAAATACAGCATTTGGAATGGAGAAGAGGAAGAGAATTCCAGAGATAATTGGAAAATAGTGGACTGGTTTGGCTGATTGCTTGGTATAAGGGAGAAGAAAGAGACTAGGAAGCTTCTCGGGTTTCCAGTTTAGAAGACTGAGGGGTTAGTGACTGGGACTGGCAGGGTTGGAGCAGGAACAGATTCTAGAGAGAAGCTTTGGAGTCCCCATGTCTGCCTGGTTTGTAATGTCTAGAATTTCAGAAGAGCCACCAAGACTAGAGCTAAATATTTGAAATATATATGTAATCTTATTAATCTGAGGCACTTACAGTAACACTGCTAACAGGGAAAGGTGGAGTAGAAATATCTTTGTTGGAAATTCTTGTAACTGCTTTAACAAGTGGATAAGATTCAGTAATGATTAGCATATTCTTTGTTTGAATGCAAATGCTCTATCTAAAGCTCCTCATTCTTAACTAGGCTAACACTTTCCTTGTTTCCACTGGTAATTTGCTTGGCAAATAGTTTCTGTACTATTATAGGCAAAATCCTATTACCAATGTTCTATGAAATATTCTATTGCCAAGTCAACTATAGTCCAAAGCAGCAATGTTTGAGACTCTGCTAGAAAAACCCTCGCAAAACCAACTGGGCTTTTATAGAGTATAAGGTATTTTCTATCTTTCTGACAATCACATTTCTAGGTGAGACTAGCTGAATCTGAGAAACAAATCTGAGCCATGTCCATTTGGACTATGGAATGCTTTTCTTGGCTTTATATTGCCAGAACACACCACTGGAGCCTGGCACATAGTGGGTGCTTAACAAATGATTGTTAAAGGGAGAAAACTCTGAAGAAGGGATTTAACAATTGCCTGACATTCGGAGCAGGCTTATTTTCCTTTCATTTTCTTATCCCATATTATACTTGACACAACTCAGGAATAGCGAACAAGCCCTCTACCTGTCACTCCTTGGTGAATCCTCCAGCCCCTCTGTACGGAATAATCATATATAGTCTGCTTTTTAGATTGAGATTGGGAGAGAATTGCTAAAATAAGGTAAATTGTATCATTGCGGAGCTATATTTCAATTCCTTACTCTTTCACAATGTATAAAGCAACCTTAAACACTCTCTAGCCCTCCCAAACATCTTGTCCAAAATTCCTTTTTCTAAACTCACAAAGTACAGAAAAATGATTACAAATTATTTAGAAGTTGGAATGGGCTGTTGGAGAAGAAGAGAGGGTGAGCACGTATAATAACTTCATGGCACTTTTTTTTTAACCTATCATTTTACTACCAAGATGCTTGCCATCTTCCCAAATTACTTCCCCTATATTTACCTTAAACCTCCTATCCTGGTGGACCTGCTAGTTTCTTTACATACATTGAGTTTTTCATCTCTTTGCCTGCTATTTACTCTATTTCTACTGTAGTACAGTATATATATACATATATACAGAAATGCATAGCTCATGAGTATATAGCTTAGTGAATTTTCACAAAGCAAACACCCCCATGTGAGCACTGACACAGATCAAGAAATAGAACACAACCAGCATCCCCAGCAGCTTCTTCCAGTGCCCCTCTTCCAGTCTCTAACTGTTCTTTCCCCCAAAGGCAACCATAGCCACTGTCTTGCTTATAGCATTATAAATCTTGCCTTGGAAGGTAATGTAAATGGTGACATATGTTGTGTATGACATATTCACTTTTGTGTCTGGTTTCTTTTGTTCAAAGTTATATATGTGAGATTCATCCATATTGTTGCATTTAATGGTGGTTCATTAACTTTATTACAGAATGGTATTATATTATGTAAATATGGCAATTCAGTATATCAGTTTTTCTGATGACAGACATTTGGGTTGTTTGGAATTTTTGGCTACTGTGAGTTGTGCTGATATGAACATGCATGTCTGTCCATTACTGTTGGTATTCCCTCTTGAACTTCCCTCCTCCCCATCTTGACCCTAAAACTTTTTAATTCCTAACTCAGATTTAGCTACTATGGCTGTAAATGAGCTTTCTCATCTCCCCAAACTTCTGCCTTTCTGCTCTCCTAAAGTACATCTCATGTGTCACCAAATAGCTCCTTATATTAAAACAATTTGTACATGTGAATTATTTCTTCTATTAGATTGTAAGCTCTTGAGGGCAAAAAATGTCTCATTCATCTTATTTCCAAGTCAATGTCTTACTTATATTAGAAATCCAATAAAATTTCTGTTAGTGAAATAAGGATGACTTAGAAAAATGTCTCCCTAATGTGTAACATTATTGTATCAGTTTGGTTGAATATGCACCATTTTGATGGAAGGCTGATTAGCAATAAGATCTCTGATCAGGTGGTTAAAACACAGAGACGTTTTTCTATTCAACTGTAAGAGTCATATGATCAATACTTAAAATATCTAAAAAATAATCTTTAAAAATCAGGAAATATGCTACTCGTGGATGGAAAATCCATGAATAATCTCATATGCTGCTCTGTGTAGAACCTTGTCTGTATTGGTAACAAATATTGCTGTAGTTGGTATTATTTCAGCAAATAATTATTTTATACTCACTATGTGCTAGGCATTGTGTTAGACCCACAGTATGTTCTCTATTTATTTCATGTATGAACAGGGAAAAGGTCAGAACATTCTCATTAGGGAGCTACTTTGCATTTTTCAGTATGACCATGATTTAGCTTTGAGTGTCTTCTTCCATATAAAGAAGGTCAGGACACATTATGCTTCACAGTACTAATTAAGATCAAGTGGCAAAGAGAAAAACAGCAGAAGAGGAAATGTTGACGTTTGGGGGATGCAAATCACTTACCAGTATCTGTTTTGGCTTCTAAGCAATTAAGAGCAGACAAGGAGCCAAATAGAGATTGTAATATTAGCTTTTTAATTGATTAGGCTGGATTGGTGAATGTGACAGAACCTTCTGTTTTTGGTACAAATAATGCACCCACCCAGATCACAGGCAGAGAAACTGGAAATGAGCAGGCCCACCCCCCAGGAATGAGATTCAGCCACTGAGAGCTAACCACTTAGTATCAGAAAATGAAGAAAAGCTCATTTCTCTGCAGGCCAGGCTGATATTGAGGGATATAGAGCAAGAGAGAGAGAGTAGAACTTGCTTTGTATGTTTATGTTGTTACTTTTTTGCTCTTGGACTGGCAGGCACTCCCCATGCTGAATAATCTAATAATCATTTCTCTGATAATCCTGCTGATGAGAGATCAGCAGTGAGAGGATCAAAATGTTCACTCAAGTAGCTCTCCTTTCTGGAGGAGACACTCTATTCTCTCTCTCTTGAGAGAAGGCAGAGAAGACAAGGTCAAAAGTAAGAGTCATAATGAGTATAGAAGATTGAGAGAAAAGTTGGAGCATTTTTCCCCTAAAATATAAAAATCATAACAGTTGAGAAATGTAAAAAGGTATAGCAGAACTGTAGAGAAGAATTTTCATGTGAATTTAAGGCCAAATTTTGAAAGAGACAGAGAGGTTAATTTGTAGGTAAATGGGAAAAGAAAGAGAAATTACAGGAGAGCTGCATCATTACACTATTTGGTTGATATCTACCGTCCATAAAATGTGAATTGACAACTGAGAGATTACCGGAAAGACCAGAGTTGCAAAGAATATCTGACTAGCTTTGCAGTGGATTCTAAAAAGAAGAGAAAGAAAAAAATAATTTCGCACGCAATTAGTGGGAACAATGGCTGATGTAGTGAACTTAGTTCATTCCTGTGGCTATAAAAACATACTTTAGACTGGGTAATTTGTAAGCAACAGAAATGTGTATCACACAGTTTTCAAAACTGGGAGGTCTAAGATCAAGGTGCCAGCAGACTTCGTGTCTTAGGATGGCCTTCTCTCTCTTCTTTGATGGGTGCAAAGCAAGGGTGCTGCATCCCCACATGGTAGAAGGAGAGGGCAGCTCCTTTTAATCTCTCTTATAAGGGCACTAATCCCATTTATGAGAACAAAGCCTTCATGACTTAATCACCTTCCTGAAGTCTTCACCTCTTAATTCCATCACATTAGAGATTATGTTTTAACATACATTTTAGGGGCACACTAACATTTACACCATAGCATTTCACCCAGTTCCTTAAATTTCATGTCCTTTTCACATGTAAAATGTATTTATTCTAACCCAAAAGCCCCCAAGTTTTAGCTTGTTTCATCATCATCTCAAAAGTCTAAATCCACTGTCTCATCTAAATATCATCTAAATCATATATAGGTGAATTTCAAAGTATGTTTCATCCTGAGGCCCAAAATGTCATGGTAGGACAGATAGAGAATAGATATTCCCATTCCAAAAGGGGAAAATAGGGGGGGAAAAAAAAAAGGGGGCAACAGGCTTCAAGTACGTCCAAAACCCAATAAAGAAAACAACTTTAAATCTTAAGCTTGAGAATAGTCTTTGACTCTCCTATTCTGGACACACTGAGGCAGGGGTTTAGCCTTCAAGATTCCAGGTAGCCTTGCCCCGATGGCTCTGCTGGGTATAGCCTAAGCTACAGCTCTTAGGTGTTGCAGTCTTGGGCCTGTGGCTTTTCTGGACTGGAATTGCACTCTCGTGGCTCTCAGTCTGGGACCTCAGGGGCAGCACAGCCCCCACAGCTCCACTGGTTATTGCCTTAGTGGGGACTTTCTTCAGTAGTCCACTCCCAAAGTTCCACTGGGTACTGCCTTAGTTGGGGGTCTCTCCATTGGCCCCATTCCCACAGTTCTGTTGGGTGATGCCCTACTTAGGGCGATCTGCAGCAGCCCCAACCCCATGGCTCTGTGCTGGTAGGGTCTCTCTGCAGTAGCTCTGCCACTGAGGCAGTTCTCTCTGCATAAATCCCAAGGGTCCCTGGGGCATCCTTTGAAATCTAGGTGGAGGCAACCATGCTCCCACACTCTGTGTGCCTTCAGAGTTGGCACCACATGGATACCACCAAGGTTTACCACCTGTGCCTTCTGGAGGGATGGCCACTGTGGCTCACAGCATCCTTGGGCCCAGAAGAGCTGCACTTAGGATGGCTGAGGAGCACTGTGCTAGAATGTAGAAAGCAGAGGCTTGAGGAGCCTCAGGCCTTTCCATTGAAACTGTTCTGTTCTCAAGACCCTAGCACTCTGGGGCCTATGATTGGTGGGGAGACCAGATCTCTGAAATGCCTTCCAGGTCATTCTTCATTGTCTTGATGAATAGCAACTGGCCGCTTTCTACCCTTCCTAGTCTTCTTATTACATTGTTGCTTGGCAATACCCTCGATACTCTTTTCTGAAAATGCTTTTTCATTCTTTTCACATGGTCAGGCTGGGAATTTTCCATATCTGTAAGCTCTGTGTTTCTTTTGTTTATAATTTTTAGTTTTTCTCTCTTCTTGCATTTTACCATCATCAGGAAAGAGAAGTGATGTAGCACCCTCACAATTTTGCTTAGATATTTCTTCTGCCAACCATTTAATTTTTAAAATTGTTTTATTTTACCTTTTTGAGATGGATTCTCACTCTGCCACCTAGGCTGCAGTGTAGTGGTGCAATCTCGGCTCACTGCAACCTCTGTCTCCTGGGTTCAAGTGATTCTCCTGCCTCAGCCTCCGGAGTAGCTGAGATTACAGGTGAGTGCCACCATACCCAGCTATTTTTTTTTTTTTTTTGGTATTTTTGGTAGAGACAGGGTTTCACTATGTTGGCCAGGCTGGTCTTGAATTCCTTGCCTCAAGTGATAAGCCCACCTCGGCCTCCAAACGTGCTAGGATTTCAAGCATGAGCCACTGCCCCTGGCCCCAAATATTTCATTTAATTGCTCATAAGCATCTCCTTTCACAAAACACTAGGGCACAAACATAATTCTGGAAAGTTCTCTGTTATTTTAGAACAAGGATGGCCTTTCATCCAGTTTCCATTAACATGTTTCTTATTTTATCTGAGACCTTATCAGGAGGTCTTTATTATACCATCCATATACTACCAACATTCTGATCACAGCCACTAAAATAATCCCTAAGAAAACTGAGGCTTTCTCTATAGCTTTCCACTTCTTTTGAACTTTCACCAGAATCGCACTTTATGGTTCGCTAGTGGCAACATAGGCTTTTTCTAGCCTGCTACTCCAAACTCTTCCGGCCTTTGCCCATTATCCAGTTCCAAACTAATGGTATGCAGTGAAAAGAGTGGTATGTGGGAAATTTATAGCTATAAACACATTCAAAAACAAGATAGATCTCAAACAACCTAACTGCACAAATGCAAGAACTCGAAAGAGAAGAACAAACTAAACTCAAGGCTGCAGAAGGAAGGAAATAATAAAGACTAGAACAGAGATATAGAAAATAAATAATAGAAAAACAATACACAAAAGCAGTGAAAACAAAAATTAGTTATTTGAGATCAACAAAACAAACTTTAAGTAGATGGACTAAGAAAAAAATACTGATATTACTAAAATCAGAAATACAAGTGGGAACATTACTGATTCTACAGAAATAAAAAGGATTACAAGAGAATATCATGAGTGATATTCCAAGAAATATACTCCAAATGGTATTCCAACAAATGTACTCCAACAAATTGGGTAACCTAGTTGAAATGGAAAGATTTCAAAAAATACAAAACCGACCAACATAAAATAAAAAAGAAATAGAAAATCTGAATAGATCTATAGTAAGGAAATTGGAATCAATAATCAATAATTTCCTGGCAGAGAAAATCCCTGGACCTGATGGCTTCACCAGTTACAAGTGAACTCTACCACATATTTAAAGAACTAACACTAATCCTTTTTTGTTTAGAGACAGAGTCTTGCTCTGTCCCCTAAGCTGGAGTGAGTGAAGTGATATCAGCTCACTGCAACCTCCACCTCCTGACTTCCAGTGATTCTCCTGCCTCAGCCTCCCGAGTAGCTGGGATTACAGGCACCTGCCACCATATCTGGCTAATTTTTGTATTTTTTTGTAGAGACAGGGTTTCGCCCTGTTGGCCAGGCTGGTGTCGAACTTCTGACATCAGGTGATCTGCCTGCCTTGGCCTCCCAAAGTGTTGGGATTACAGCCATGAGCCACTGTACCCGTCCCTAACACTAATCCTTATTAAACTTTTCCAAAAATGTTGAAGGGGAGGGAATACTTCCTAACCCATTCCGTGAGGCTGGTATTATCCTGATACCAAAACAAGACAATGACATTATAAGAAAAGAAAACTACAGACAATATCTCCTGTGAACATTGATGCCAAAACTGTCAACAAAATACTTGCAAGCTAAATTCAGCAGTATAGGAAAAGGATTATCCACTGTGACCAGGCCAGATTTATTCCTGAAATGCAAGGATGGATCAATTTACAAAATTTAATCAATGTAATACACCATTTAACAGAATATAAGATAAAAACTCCACATGGTTATCTTCAATTGATGTAGGAAAAACATTCGGTAAAAGTCAATACTGTTTCATGATAAAAAAACATTAAACAAACTAGGAATAGAAGGAAACTATCTCAGTATACAGCATACTCAATGGTGAAGGCCTAAAATCCTTTTATCTGAGATCAGGAACAAAGCAAAAATGCCTGCTTTTTGCCACTTCTATTCAACATAGTACTGGAAGTGCTAGCCAGAGGAATTAGATAAAATTTAAAAAAGGAAGAAAGGAAAGCAGCCAATTTGGAAAGGAAGAGGTAAAAATACTTCTATTCACAGATAATGATATGATCTTCTATGTAGAAAACCTGGAAATATCTACAAGGAACTGTTAGAACTAATAAATGAATTCAGCAGCATAGCAGTATACAAAGTCAACACACTAAAATAAATTACTAGCAGTGAACAATTTCAAAAGTAAATTACAATTATTCCATTTATTATAACATCAAAAAGAATAAAATACTTAGGAATTAACCAAGAAGGTGAAGGACTTACACAGTAAAAATTATAAAACATTGCTGAACAAAATTAAAGATGACATAGATACATGGAAGCACATCTCATGTTCATGAATTAGAAAGTTAATATCAATACTACTCAAAGTAATCTGAAGATTCACTACAATTCCTATCAAAATCCCAATGAGTTTTTTTTTTTTTTTTTCGGAAATCTATGCTAAAATTTATATGAAATCTCCAGGAACATTGAATAGCCAAACAATCTTGGAAGAGAAGAACAAAGGTGGAGAACTCACACTTCTTAATTACAAAACTTACTACAAAGCTGCAGTAATGAAGAGAGTATCATGCTAGCATAGACATAAATAGATTGATAGAATAGTGTGGGGGGACAAAAAATAAGCCCTTACCTACATGATCAAATGATTTTTGATAAAGCTGCCAAGCATTCAATGGGGAAGAACAGACTTTTCACAAAATAGTACTGGCCAAACTGGATATCCACATACATAAAAATAAAATTGGACCTTTATCACCATATAAAAAAAGAACTCAAATTATATCAAAGACCTTAATGTAATCGCTAAAATTCTAAAACTCCTAGAAGAAACATAGGTAAAAAACTTTACAACACCAGATTAGACTTGATTTCTTGGAGATGACACCAAAGGTACAGAAAACAAAAGAAAAAAATAGACATATTAGACTTTGTGAAAATTAATCCTCAACCTCCCAAAGTGCTAGGATTACAGGTGTTAGCCACTGCACCTGGCCATAAGTTCAAGTTTTTCAGCAATAGGAAAATTGCCACATTTTCTTTAAATCAATTAATTCATTATTCATCAAATATCTATTGATGCCAATTATACACCAGGTACTCTGCTAGATCCTAGGGGGAAAAAGTGAATTAGATACATTTTCTGCAGTACAGCCTCACCATAACAAAGATGTGTCCTGTTCATTCTACCTGAAATATTTCCCAGGATCTTGGAAGTTGCTGTATTTCACAGTTCCTTTCACATAGTTGATGTCCAATAAATATTTGGAAAATAAATGATGGGGAAACAGAGGGCACAGGATATAGATGTCTTACTACGTAAACCTTATATGTGAAAATCCCCATCCATTATTTAATTTGTCTAACAATTCCATGAAACAGATCCTGCTCTTTACACTTGCAAATGAAAAAGCTGAAGTTCAGAAAGGGCAACGTGTCCTGAAAGATGCAGCAAATAAGTGATGGAGCCGAGATTTAAACCTGGGCCTGACACCAGAGCCTAACTACATTCCTACCCCCACCCCTCCACCAAGGCCTTCGAAGATCCAGAAATGAATAGCTGGAAAGTTCTTTCCCCTTAAAGACAGAATGAGGTTGTTCTCCTCTCTTTGAATCGCTGTTCTGTAATTTATCTTCTCAGATGGAAACAAAACACCCAGATTTATTCCTATAGGGCACCTATGTTTTTCACTATGCCTGCTAATCAAAGAGGCACTATTTTAAAAATAACTGGGGTTGTTTGCTAGCAATCCTTTCCTGTGATCCAGTTAGCTCTCCTCTCTATTCCATTTCCCAGGGCTGAATTTCTTTGACACCCTGCATCATGCGTGACTAGATGTATGAGCAGAGGATACAAATAACAAGCTGGCTTAGAGTTCATATTCTCTCTTAATAAGCCAAGGTCATTTTTAGCCGGTTCTCTTCCTGTTTCAGGCATTTCTGCCAGGTAGGCTTGGCTCTCACTTGCTAAAGACCCCTATATATATATATTTATAACAGTTTTATTGATATATAATGCACATACCATAAAACTCATCCTTTTATAGTGTATAATTGAGTGGTTTTTAGTGTATTCACAGAGTTGTGAAACCATCACTACTGTTTAATTTTAGAACATTTTTATCAAGTCAGAAAGAAACCCCTATAACCTTAGCAGTCACACTCCATCATCTTCTCCCCACCCCCTGCCCCCACCCCCACCACCAGGAAGGCAACCAGGAATCTACTTTCTGTCACTGTGGATTTGCATAATCTGACCAATTCATATGAATAGAATAATATGTGGTTTTCAGTGATTTCGGTCTTTCACTTAGTATACTACTTTTAAGCTTCATTCTTGTAGCATATATCAGTATTTCATTCCATTTTATGGCTGAATAATATTCCATTGTATGCATATAGAACATTTATTCATCAGTTGATGGACTATTGGGGTTATTTTCACTTTTGGTTGTCATGAATAATGCTGCTATAAACATTCATGTGCAAGTGCTTGCATGGACATATGTTTTCATTTCTCTTGGGCATATGTCTAATATATGCACTGCATACCACTTATATATCAGATGTGTAGTTGCTAGATCACATGGTAACTCTGTGTGTAACAATTTGAGGAACTACAGTTTTCCAAAGTGACCACTCTATTTTTCATCCTACTGGCAGTTTGTACCAGGGTTCCAAAAAATGTCTCCTATTCTGGAAGATACATATGAGTGTCTGTCTGTTTAAGTTTAGTCATCCTAGTAGGTGGGAAATAGTATCTCATTGTGGTTTTGACCTAATTTTCCTAATCACTAATGCTATTAAGCATCTTTTTATGTACCTATGTGGAATTTGTTTATCTCCTTGGGAGAAGTATCTGTTTAAATCTTTTGCTCATATTTTAGTGAGGTTGTCTTTTTTTTTTTTTCGAGACAGAGTCTCGCTTTATTGCCCAGGCGGGGGTGCAGTGGCATGATCTCGGCTCACTGCAACCTCCATCTCCTGGGTTCAATCAATTCCCTTGTCTCAGCCTCCCAAGTAGCTGGGACTACAGGGGCATGCCACCATGTCCAGCTAATTTTTGGATTTTTAGTAGAGACGGGGTTTCACCATATTGGTCAGTCTCAAACTCCTGACCTCTGGTCATCCACCCACCTTAGCCTCCCAAGGTGCTGGGATTACAGGCATGAGCCACTGTGCCTCGTGGTTGTTTGTCTTAATATTGTTGAGCTATAGGGATTCTTTATATATTCTGGATATAAATCTGTTATCTGATATATGTTGCAAGTATTGTCTCCCATACTGTGGGTTGTCTTTTCACTTTCTTGATGATATCCTTTGAAGCATAAAAGTTTCTAGTTTTGTTCATCAAAACACAATTGGACTTCATGTCTAATTTACCTGTTTTTCCTTTAGTCGCTTGTACCTTTGATAGGCCTCTGTCTTTTAAATTCTTTTCTTTTTCTTGAGACGGAGTCTTACTCTGTTACCCAGGCTGGAATGCAGTGGTTCGATTTTGGCTCACTACAACCTCCATCTCTGAGGCTCAAGTGATTCTCCTGCCTCAGCTTCCTGAGCAGCTGGGACTACAGGCACCCGCCACCACAGCCAGCTAATTTTTTGTATTTTTAGTACAGATGGGGTTTCACCATGTTAGCCAGGTCTGCAACTCTGGACCGCAAGGGGATTTGTCTGCTTCAGCCTCCCAAAGTGCTGGGATTACAGGTGTGAACCACCGTGCTCAGTCTAGTTTCTTTTCTTAATAGATAAAAGCTACCAGCTCACTATGTTTTATTCACATAAACAACTAAGGAATTTAGATGTAATCTGTAGGCTTATTTGAATCTTATTCTAAGCCCAAACGTCTGTTTCCTCATTAGTTAATAGTAAAAAGATGATTCTGGGTCACACCAAAGGACATGCTTCAAGAGAATGTAAACTCTAACTTAGTATTGATTGTATTTTTTGAGCTGTTAGAGTCAGATTTGAAGATTTGAAGACTCTCATTTATAAAGATGTACTTCTAAGTGAAAGCATAACTAAGTTATTTCTAAGGTCTGAGAAAACTGGATTTTACCTCACATGGATGGGCAGTTCTCCGAACGCCAAAGGTTTAGGGCTAACTTAAGCAACAGGTCTATGTTTATATTCAAGAAAGGAAACAAACACAGAAAATAAGGGAGTAATGAGATATGGAATGGTAGATTAACTTTTATTGACCCCAGCTATTCTTAAGCTCTTCACTTATTTTAACCCTTAATTTTTATAACATATTGAGTTGGGAATTGTTATACCTATTATATACCGAAAATGAGACACTGATTGATTAAATATGTCTAAAGTGTAAAAGCTACAAAGTGATGAAAGCAGATTTAGAACTCTGGTATGATTTTTTAAAATTTTTATTTTTGTTTTAAATTAAAAAAAATTCATCCAAATCTCATCTTGATTTTTTAAATTTTATTTTTTTAAACTTAAAAAAATTTCTTGGTATAAGAACCACATTCTGTCCATGTCATCATCCTAACTTAGCAAATAGTAGCTTCCATCAGCAAAGTTATTTATTTATGAATAGGAATGACTCTATTTCAAAAGTAATGAGAGCCTTAGCTAACCTCAACTAGAGAAATCTGAGTGTTGGTAGCTATGAATCTAAAGGCGGAAAGAGGTGGCCATGCAAACCAGAAGGGAAACTCTTCTCTTAGATGGACGTAACAGAAATGCCTAGCATGGATCAATGAGACAACATGTATAATTTTACTCTATAAATTAACTATATTGAAGTGTAGTTTACATAAAATGAACAAATTTAAAATATATACATTATTCTTTAAGTTATATATATTCCTGTAAAACCACCATACTAATCAAGATGTAAAATATTTCCATCAACTCAAATAGATGTTTTTTGTCACTTAGGAGTCAATCTACATATCTTTGTCCACTATCACTGAACTGCTTTTTGTCACCATAGTTTTCCCTGTTCTAGAGTTTTATACAAATGAAAACATCAAGTAGGTACTCTTTGTACCTGGCTTTTGCTTAACATCTTGGAGATTCATCCAAGTTGTTGGACACACAGTAATTCATTTATCTTAATTCCTTTGTGGTATTATATGAATGTACCAGTTTGTTCATTTATTTATTGTTGGACATTTGGGTTTTTTCCAGTCTTGGTTATTATGAACAAAGTGGCTATTGCATATTCTGGTAGACTTTTGTGGACATGTGTTTTCATTTCTCTTGAGTAAATACCTATGAGTAGAATTGCTTGGTGATAGAGTTGATGTAAGTTTAACTTTCTGTGAAACCGTCAACCTGCTTCTGAAATGGCTGTACTATTTTGTATTCTCAATAGCAATCTACGAAGGTTCCAGTTGCTCTGCATTCTTACCAACAGTTAGCATGGTTGGTACTTATAATTTTCGCCATTCAAGTGAAAATATAATGGTATTCCATCAGGATTTTAATTTTCGTTTTATTGAGGATTTGTGCCAAACATCTTTTCATGTATTTTTGGCCATTTGTATATCTTTTACTGTAAGTTGTTCAAGTCTTTTGACAACTTATTTTCTAATAATTTCAACTTGTATTTTAGCTTCAGAAACACATGTGCAGGTTTGTTACTAGGTATATTGTGTAATGCTGAGGTTTGGAGTTATCCTATCACCCATGTAGTGAGCATAGTATTCAACAGATAGTTTTCAGTCCCTGCCTCAACTCTCTTTCTCCCAGGTAGTACTCCCCAGTGTCTATTGTTGCCACCTTTATGTCTATGTGTACTCAATTTTAACTCTCACTTATAAGTGAGAATATGTGGCATTTGGTTTTCTGTTTCTGTGTTAATTCAATTAAGAACTTCTCGATGCATTATTTTTGCTGCAAGGGAAGTGATTTCATTCTTTTTCATGCTGCTTAGTGTTTAATGGTGTGCACGTACCATATTTCCTTTATCCAATCCACCACTGATGGGCACCACGGTTGACTGCCTGTCTTTGCTATTGAGAATAGTGCTGTTTTGCTGTATTTTTACATTGCGGAAAGGATGAGCCAGTGCTCTGAGATCTCTTTTGTAAGAATGCTAATCCCAATCATGAGGGGCTCCACCCACATGACCTAATCATCCTGAAGGTTAGTATTACAACATAGAAATTTTGGGGGGAGACAAAACATTCAGATAATTGTATTTATTCTTTCTAGTTATTTTTGGTTTAATTTGTTCTTTCTTTTTATTACCTTCATAAGGTGACAACCCAGGTCATTGATTTAAATCTTTCTTTTCCAATACAAGCTTCAAAAACTATAATTTTCATTCTAGTTACTTTTTCAGATCCTTCTCACATTTTTTTTTTTTTAATTTTTACTCTGTCATCCAGGCTGAAATGCAATGGCACACTAAGGGCTCACTGCACCCTTGACCTGCAGGGCTCAAGTGATCCTCATACCTCAGCCTCCCAAGTAACTGGGACTGCAGGCACTTCATGCCTGGGTAATTTTTATTTTTATCTTTTTTTGTAGACACAGGGTTCTATTGTGTTGCCCAGGCTAATTGTAAACTCCTGGGCTCAAATGATCCTCCATTCTCAGTTTCCCCAAATGCTGGGATTACAGGCATGAACCACTGCATCTGACCCCTACCCACACATTTTGATATATTCTGTTAAGTTTTATTAAGTTTCAAATACTTAAAAAGTTTTCTTTATACTTCTTACATAAAGCCATCATTTATTTGGACATGTTATGTTTAATTCCAAATGTCTGGGAATTTTCTGGGTAAAATTTTGTTAGTGATTTCTGATTTAACTCCATTGTAGTCACAGGGCCTATTCTGTATGATTTGAAACCTTTGAAATTTACTTATTTTATGGAGTATTATATAATCTATCTCTGTAGGTGTTCCACATATACTTGAAAACAATGTATATTCTGCTATCTCTGGATGAAATGTCCTATGATTGTTATAGTTTAAGTTACTTAATAGGCCTACATTCTTACAGATTTTTGTCTACTTTTTCTATGCTGAGAGTATTGGAAGCCACCTTTTTTTTCTTTTCTTCTCATAAAACAGTAACATATAGGTTTCTTTCTTTTTTTTTAATATATATTTTATTGTGTTTTAGGTTTTGGGGTACATGTGAAGTACATGCAAGATTGTTGCATAGGTACATACATGGCAATGTGTTTTGCTGCCTTCCTCCCCATCACCTATATCTGGCATTTCTCCCCATGTTATCCCTCCCCAACTCCCCATCCCCTGCTGTCCCTCCCCTAGTTTTCCTCCACAGACCCCAGTGTGTGATGCTCCCCTCCCTGTGTCCATGTGTTCTCATTGTTCACCACCCGCCTATGAGTGAGAACATGCGGTGTTTGATTTTCTGCTCTTGTGTCAGTTTGCTGAGAATGTTGGGGAAACCACCTTTAATGAATGTTTTGTTTTATTCTTTTCAATTTGGTCAGTTTTTACTTTACATATTTTGAAGCATAATTATTACATGCACATATACTTAAGAATGTTGTGTCTTCCTGATGAATTACTATATATCACTATGATATAGCTACGAAGTAGCTCTCTTTTTAAAAATCTGGTTACTATTCCTCTTCTTAAAGTCTACTTTTTCTGAAATTATTATAGTGGCTCTAGCTTTCTCATGATTAACTCTTTTATAAAATAACATTATTGAATTATAATTCACATACCGTATAATCCAGCCATTTAACGTGTACAATTTATTGGTTTTTAGTATATTCCCAGGTATATGCAACCATAACTAAATAAATTTGAGATTATTTCTTAAGTGCAAAGTGGAACCCCATCAGTTTAACCACCACCCACATCCCCCATCCCCTTTAGCCATAAGCAGACACTAACCTACTTTCTGACTCTATATATTAACCTAATCTGGACATTTAATTGATATAGAATGACATATAGCATTTTGTGCTTGGATTCTTTCACTTAGTATAATGTTTTTAAGGTTCACTTATGTTGTAGCATGTATAAGTACTCCATTCAATTTTATGGCTAAATAATATTCCATTGTATAGATAGAAACCATTTTGTTTATCCATTCATCAGTTGATGAACATTTTGGTCAGTTATCTTCACTTTTTGTTACCATGAATAATGCTGCTATAAACATTCACGTACAAGTTTTTGTGTGGACATGTTTTCCTTTCTCTTGGGCATATGTCTAATATATAGGGACCACATCTCACTTAGGAGTGTAATTGCTGGTTCATATGATAATTTTGTGTTTAAAATTTTGAGAAACTAAGCTCTTTTCCCAAAGTGGCTGCACCATTTACCATCCTATTGTCAACACAACAATTTAAAATTCTATAAAATTTTCCTGCATTCTGAGAGACACTTCCTGTCATCTGTCTTTTTGAGTTTAGTCATCCTAGTGAATATGAATTGGTATCTCATTGTGGTTTTGATTTGATTTTCCTAATGACTAATGCTATTAAGCATCTTTTCATGTGTTTGTTAGCCATTTGCATATCTTTGGAGAAATCCCTATTCAGGCCCTTTGTTCATTTTAAAATCAGGTTATTTGTCATTTTATTATTGAGTTTTACTTATTCTTTGTATATTCTATTCATGTAATATTTATGGAATATTCAAATATTCTTTTTAACTGTTCTTTGTATATTTTAAATGGAAGTCTTAACTGACATATGATTAACAATTATTTTCTCTCATTCTGTGGAATGTCATCTTTTTTTCTTTTCCTTCCTTCCCTTCCCTTCCTCCCTCCCTCCCTTCCTCCCTCCCTCCCTCCCTCCCTTCCTTCCTTCCTTCCTTCCTTTTCTCTTTTCCTTTCCTTTCCCCTTTCCTTTCCTTTCCTTTTCCTTTCCCTTTTCCCTTTTCCTTTCCTTTCCTTTTTTCCCCTCTCCCCTTTCCCCTTTCCCTTTCCCCTTTCCCTTTCCCTTTCCCCTTTCCCTTTTCTCAGGGTCTCACTCTGTTGTCCAGACTGGAGTATAGTGCCATAATCTTGGCTCACTGCAGGCTTGACCTCTCAGGCTCCAGCGGTCCTCCTGTGCCACCACACCTGGCTAATTTTTGTATTTTTTGTAGAGAGAGGGGTCTCTCTATGTTGCCCAGGCTGGTCTAGAACTTCTGGGCTCAAGTGACCCTCTCACCTCAGCTACCATGCCCAGCTCATTTTACTTTCTTGATAGTATCCTTTGAAACACAAAATTTTTTTCTTTTTCTTCTTTTCCTTCTTTCTTTTTTTTAATGTTGATGAAGTCCAAGTTACCCATTCTTCATTTTGTGGCTCATGCTTTTGGTGTTAAAGCTAAGAATCCATTTCCAAATCCAAAGTCATGAAGATTTATTCTTACTTTTTTTTTTTTTTTTGGTCCATGAGTTTTATAGTTTTAGCTCATACATATAGGTCTTTCAACTATTTTTTAATTTTTTATATGATGCAAAGAGATATCAAATTTCATTCTTTTGCATGTGGCTATTCAGTTTTCTCTACACTATTTGTTGGAAACGGTATTATTAATATTTACCAATGACTTGTCTTGGCACCCTTTGGGAACATAAGACACAGACATACAGTTTTATTTCTGAACTTTTAATTCAATTCTATTCATTTATATGTCCAGCTCTGACAGTTCCACACTCTGATTACTACTGCTTTGTAGCAAGTTTTGACACCAAAGAGTGTGAGTCTTCCACCTTTGTACTTTTTTTGAGATTATTTTGGCTACTTTTTGTCCCTTGCAATTCCATATGAATTTTAGAAACGATTTGTCAATTTCTGTAAAGAAGTGAGCTGGAATTCCAGCAGGAATTGTTTTCAGTTTCCTGAGTAGTATTGCCATCTTAGCAACATTAAATTATTCATTCCATGAACATGAGATGCATTCCTGTTTATTTAGATATTTTTCAATTTCTTTCATTAGTACTTTGTAATTTTCAGAGCATAACTTTCATGCTCCTTTTATTAAATATATTCCTAAGTATTTTACTTCTTTTGATGCTTCTGTAAGTGATATTGTCTTCATTTAGGAATTGCTTATTGCAAGTGCATAGAAATATAATTTATTTTTATATATTGATTTTGAATCTTGTAATTTTTCTGAACTTCTTTATCAGTTCTAATAGCTTTTAGCAGACTTACTGAGATTTCCCATGTCTAAGATCACGCCATCTTCAAAAAAAGATAGTTTTACTTCTTTCCAATGCAGATACCATTGATTGATTGATTGCCTAATTGCCCTGGCTAGAACCTCTAATACAATGTTGAATAGAGGTGTTGAGAATGAACATCCTTGTCTTGCTCCAGATTCTAGGAGGAAAGTAGCCTTTTTCCATTAAGCAAGATGTGAGCTCTGAGATTTTTTTACATTTTTTTTATAAGGTTGAGGAAGTTCCCCTCTTTTTCTAATTTGTTGAGTGTTTTTATAAAAATGTGTTAGATTTTGTCAAATACTTTTTCTCTATCGAGAGAATCATGGTTTTTGTCTTTTATTTTATAGACACGATGTATTGCAATAATTGATTTTTTGATGTTAAGCCCACCTACATTTCTGAGATAAATTCCAACCAGGCATAGTTTATATTTTTAAAAATATGTTGCTAGATTTTGTTTGCTAGTATTTTGTTGAGGATTTTTGCATATATATTTATGAGAGATATTAGCCTATGGTTCTCTTAATGATGTTTTTGTCTGGTTTTGGTATCAGAAAAATACTGTTCCATCAGAATGAATTAGGAAGTATTCTTTCCTCTGTCTTTTCTTGAAAGAGTTTATAATGAATTGGTATTAATTCTTCTTTAAATATTTGGTAAATTTGCCATTGAAGTCATCTGGGCCTGGGCTTTGTTTTCGAAGAAAGTAGTTTTAAGTTTACAAATTCAGCCTCTTTACTTGTTTATAGATTTATTCAGATTGTTTATTTCTTCTTAAATCAGTTTGGTAGTGTGTTTCTAGGAATTTGTCTGTTTCAAACAAAATATGTAATTTGTTGGCATAACTATTATTCACACTATTTCTTTGTAATGTTGTTTATTTCTGTAGGGTCAGTAGTAATGCCCCACTCTTTCATTTCTCATTCTTGTAATTTGATTCTTCCTTCTTTTTTTCTTGATTAACCTGGCTAAATGTTTATCAAAATTTGTTGAGCTTTTCAAAGAATCAGGTTTTGGTTTCTCTATTGTGTTTCTATTTTCTGTTTCATTAATTTCTACTCTAATTCTTAGTATTCCCTTCTTTCTGCTTCTTTTACTTTGCTCTACTTTTTTAGTGTCTTAAGGTGGAAGGTTAGGATACTGATTTGAGATTGTTCTTTTTTATATATGCACTTATAGCTATAAATATTCTCATAAGTACAGTTTAAGCTATTTCTCATAAGTTTTTTATATTACCTGTTTTCATTTTCATTTATCTCAAAATATTAATTTTTCTTTTGATTTCTTCTTTGACTCATTGGTTCTTATTGTTAACTCTTGTATGACATAGCTTTCTCCATGCTCTTCTTTTAACTTACATTTGTCTTTATATTCAAACTTAATTTCTTATAGAATGGTTAGGATTGGCTCTTTCTTCAATCAGGTAATATATTCTTAGATGTAATTGCTGTGTTTAGATCATTTAACTGTAAAGTAATTGTTGATATTGTTGGTCCTTATATCATTTTAAATTTAATTTGTCTTTTTAAAATTTCTCTTTTACTCATTTTCTTCTTCATTTGACTTAAGTGCATATTTATGTCATTTCATTTTATTTTGATTATTATCTTATTAATTTTACTTCTTTGATTCATCATACTCAACCTTCAAATATTACATCAGGTAATATATAAATGTAAAAAAGAATTACCACAATGCCTCATTTTCCCTCAGTTTTTGATATTAATTTATACTTGTTACTTCTGCATATGTTTTAAACTCTATAGTCTTTATCTTAAGCAGTTATTATTCCTGCTACTCTCTTCCTTTTGATTTTGTAAGTAAGAATTTACATCTGGGATCTTTTTTTTCCCCCAGCCTCAAGCACTTTCTTTATCATGCTTATATGGTTGGTCTCAAGTGAAAAATTCTGTTTGTCTGAAAATGTCTTTATTTTACTTTCATTTTTGAAGGTTATTCTCATTGGGTATAAAACTTTAGGTTGACAGGCTTTTTGGCATATATTTATTTATTGGGGGGTGGCTTTAGCTTTAAATATATTCTATTGATTTCTGGCTTGCTTGTTTTTCTACTAGAAAGTTAGTAGTAATTTTTCTTTCTTTCTTTCTTTCTTTTCTTTCTTCTTTTTTTTTCAGTCTCTGTCACCCAGGCTGGAGTGCAGTGGTGCAATCTTGGCTCACTGCACCCTCTGCCTCCCAGGTTCAAGCAATTCTCCTTCCTCAGCTCCCCAGATAGCTGGGATTACAGGTGCCCACCACCATGCCTGGCTAATTTTTGTATTTTTGGTAGAGAGGGGGTTTCACCATGTTGGCCAGGCTGGTCTCAAACTCCTGACCTCAGGTGATCAGCTTGCCTTAGCCCCCTAAAGTGCTGGAATTAAAGGTGTGAATCACTGTGCCTAGCTAGTAGTAATTCTTACTTTTGTTATTCTGTACATAATGTAATCTTTTTTCAATTTGTTTTAAGATTTTTGTTTTTATCACTGGTTTTCAAGAATTTGTTTCTTTTGTGGCTTCATATGATTTTATTTGTGTTTATTTTGTTTAATTCTTATTAAGGCTCATTTATGTATAGGTTTATGGTTTGCTTCACATTTGAAATTTATTTTTGTTATTATTTCTTTAAGTATTTTCTTTTTCTGGGAATCTTCTCCTTTTGAGATTCTAATTACATGTGTTGTAAATGGCTTAGTTCTGTCCTACAATTAGACTCCAGTCATCTTTTTCTGTTTGTTTGTTTTGGGGTGTGTGTGTGTGTGTTTTGTATGTTTTAAATTTCAATAGGTTTTGAGGTACAGGTGATTTTCTGGTTACATGGATGAATTCTTTAGTGGTAAATTCTGAGGTTATAGTGCACCCATCCCCTGAGCAGTGTACACTGTACCCAATATGTAGTCTTCTATCTCTCACTCTCCTCCCAAACTTCCCCTTAAAGTCCCCAAAGTCCATTATATCACTCTTATGCCTTTGTGCTCTCATAGCTTAGCTCCCACTTATAAGGGAGAATAAACAATATCTGGTTTTCCATTCTGAGTTACTTCACTTAAAACATTGGTCTCTGGCTCCATGCAAATTGCTTCAAAAGACAACATTTGATTCTTTTTTTCATGGCTAGGTAGTATTTGATGGTGTATATATACCACTTTTTCTTTATCCATTTGTTAGTTGATGTACATTTAGGTGGGTTCCACATCTTTGCAATTGTGAATTGTGCTGCCATAAACATGCATATACATGTGTCTTTTTCATATAATGACATCTTTTCCTTTTGGTAGATATCCAGGAGTGGAATTGCTGGATCAAAAGGTAGTTCTACTTTGAGTTCTTTAAGGAATCTCCATACTGTTTCCCATAGTGGTTGTACTAATTTATACCAACAAGCAGTGTAAAAGTGGTCCCTTTTCACTATATCCATGCCAGCTTCTATTGTTTTTTGACTTTTTAATTATGGTCATTCTTGCAGGAGTAAGGTGATACCTCATTGTGCTTTTAATTTGATAATTAGTGATTTTGAACATTTTTTCATATGTTTGTTGGTTGCTTTTACATCTTTTCGGGTTTGTCTATTAATGAAATTTGCCCACTTTTGATAGAATTATTATTATTATTACTTTCTTACTGATTTGAGTTCCTTGTAATTTCTGGATATTAGTCTTTTGGCAGACACATAGTTTGCAAATATTTTCTCTCACTCTGTAGATTGTCTGTCTACTGGGCTGTTTATTTCTTTTGCTGTGCAAAGGCATTTTAGTTTAATTAGGCCCTATTTATTTATTTTTTTTTTTGTTGCATTTGCTTTTGAGATCTTAGTCATGAATTCTTTGCCCAAGCTAATGTCCAGAAGACTTTTTCCAAAAGTTTCTAGAATTTTTATGGTTTCAGGTCTTAGATGTAAGTCTTTGATCCATCTTGAGTTGATTTTTGTTTAAGGTAAGAGATGGGGATCCAGTTTCATTCTTCACCATGTGGCTTGCCAGTTTTCCCAGCACCATTTATTGACTAGGGTATCCTTTCTCCAATGTATGTTTTTGTATGCTTTGTTGAAGATCAGTTGGCTGTATTTGGCTTTACTTCTGGGTTCTTTATTCTGTTCCATTGGTCTATGTGCCTATTTTTATATCAGTACCATGCTGTTTTGGTAACTGTGGCCTTGCAGTATAATTTTAAGTGAGGTAATGTGATGCTTCTGGGCTTGTTCTTTTGGCTTAGTATTGCTTTGGCTATGTGGGCCCTTTTTTGGTTCGATATAAATTAAAAAATTTTTTTTCTAGTTCTGTGAGAATGGTGATGGTATTTTGATGGAAATTAAATTGAATCTATTGATTGCTTTGAGAAGTATGGTCATTTTCACAATATTGATTCTTCCCATCTGTGAACATAAGATGTGCTTCCATTTGTTTGTGTCATCTGTGACTTCTTTCAGCAGTGTTTTGTAGTTTTTCTTGTAGAGGTCTTTCACCTCCTTGGTTAAGTATATTCCTTAGTATTTTATTTTTTCTGCAGCTGTTGTAAAAGAGAATGAGTTGTTGATTTGATTTTTAGCTTGGTCGTTGTTGGTGTATAGCAGTACTACTAATTTATGTACACTGATTTTGTATTTTGAGACTGTAATGGATTTATTAGATCTAGGAGATTTTGGATGATAGACTCCAGTCATCTTTGTACAATTTCTTTTTTCTGTGCTTCAGTTTAGATAGTTTATATTGCTATGCTTTAAGTTTCACTGATCTTTATCTCTAGAGTATCTAATTTGGCATTAGATTTATACTGAGGTTTTTGTATTTTGGACCAAAAAACCTTTTTTTTTTTCTTTTTAGTTTTACAATTATTTTTAAAAATAGCTTTTAGTTTTTATGTTCATGTTTTCCCACAAATTTTTAAGCATAGCTTTGACAGCTGTTTTAAAGTTCATGTCTGTTTTTTCTGTTTCTGTTCCTATTGACTAAGGTTTCTTCTGATTATGCATCACATTTTCTATTTGTTTGTATGTCTATGTTGTTAAAAATTCTGGACATTGTCATGTTATAATGTTTAGTGTTGAGATTTTGATATTTCCTTTAGAGTCTATAGAGTTTGCCAGGTAGTGAGGTTATTTGCAGTGCAGCTTGATCTTTTTGAAGCTTTTTTCTGCCTTTGCTGAGTGGGTCTAGGGTAGTCTTTACTTAGGACTAACGTAGACCTAAAACTGAGGCATAATTCTTCATAGGTCTTTTCTAAATATTTCATGTATGTAATGAAGTCTGTCTGCTTTATCTGGTTGGAATGTAAAAACCTTCCAACTTTGTGCAAGCTTTGGGAATTTTACAACTGATAGCTATGCTCTAGTTGTTCTTTGCTTCATTTTTATGGAGTTTCACTCCATGCATACCCAGTTTAGTATTCAGGCAAAGACTCAAGGTGATCTTTAAGGAGATCACAGGATCTGTGTGTGTGTGTGTGTATGTATGTGTGTGTGTTTATAAAATATAGCTCCCTCAAATTTCTCTCCACAAATTCTAGCTTTTTGAGGGTCTTTGATATCTACTTTCAGTCTTTTAAGTTCATTAATATCATTATTTTAAACTTTAGGTCCTTCTCTTTGTGGCATAATCTGGAAAATATATTCTACAAGAAAATGTTTGAATATAAGAAGGAATGTCATATTTGGTGTGTAATGACTTTATCAGGCATTATCTCATTTTCCATTATCATGATCATAAGTATTATTTTCCCCAGGTAAATATGAAGAAATGGAGATTTTGACAGTTTACAAAACCTGAAAACAAATTCATACATTCATTCAATGAGCATTATATTCACTGAATATCTACTATATTTTAGTCTTTTGAAAGAAGCTGTTATACATCAATAAGCCAAAGAGCTATGCATCTTATCTTGTGAAGGTTTTGGTTTGGAGAGAAGTCTGATAGTAAGCAAGCAAGTATAAAAGGAAATATACATGTATATATTATAATAAGAGCTGTGAAAGACATAAATAAGCCATGGAACAACCCTGGTAGGGACCTTGAAAAAATGTTGGAACTTTGGTGGGTGAGGTGGAAAATTATGTTTCATGTGTAAGGGATATTTAAACAGACTTCTGAAGGAGCCTAGGGAGCTAACCATGCATGAAAAGTAAGGAAAACTATTTCAGGCAGAGGGTATTACAGTCCTTGATGTAGGAAAGAACTTTGTGTGTTTAAAGAAGCAAAAAGAAACAAAGATGCTAAAGAATATTGAATAATGAAGATGGAGAGCTAGGGAGGAACCTCATCATGCAGAGTTTGCAAGTAGAAAAGAGTTTGCTAAATTATTTGGAAAATGTAAATACAAGTTGTATTTTCGTTAGTTTATCTACTGTGTGAGATGTTGTATTTAGAAGACAATTGGGAAATCTACAAGAGTCACAAAGAAATTATTTTAGTAATCTAAGTAGGAGATTTCGGTAGCTTACTCTAAGTCCACGAAGATGGAGAAAAGTAGGTAGATTTCAGGTATATTTGAACAGAGAAACTACAGGACTTAGTGATAGATTGGAGCCTGGGATAAGAGTGAAGGCTAAATCAAGGATGAAACCAAGTTTCTATTTTGAGCAACTGAATGGTTGGTTGTGATATATAGCGAGATGAGAAAGATTGAGAGAGAAACAGACTTGGGTGAAGGAGAAGGAGACTGAAGAATTCAAATTGGAATATGTTGAGTTTTAGGTAAGCAGGAGATCTTCAAGTGGAAATGTCAGATAAACCATTGGTTTTGAAAGAAATAGAGGAGCATTACTGGCTGAGAACATAACTGAGGAACTGTTCACATAGATGTTATTTAAAACTATGTGAATGAATGCTCTCAGCTAGATCATGTGAAAGAAATGAGAAGGCTGTGATGTTCAGGATCTAGGGCTCATAACCTTGGGCTTTTAAAGGTCAAGCAAAGGTCAAGCTGCTTTCAAAAGACACAGAATAGAAGCAACTGTAGAGGCAGAAAGAAAGCTCTAAGAGTGAGATTAACCCATCACCAAGAGAATATTTTATAAAGAAAGGAAACACGACAAGGAAGGAACAGTTGCTATCTATTTCAGCCTTTAGTAAGCTTTGCAACCGCAGTTTTTGTGTCATGAAAGAGGCAGAAGCTAGATATGAGTTATTTGAAGACTTAATGGGTGGTGAGGTAGTAGAGAAAAATATATAAAACTCCAGAGAGCACTTTGTCTGTGAAGAAGAGTAGACAAGAGATATATCAAGGGAGAGTTATATTTTAGGATGACAGAAAATAGAGCACTTCTATATACTGAATTATTCCACTAAAGAGAGATAATTTTATGATGCAGAAAAAGAGAGGGTGCCTAAAGGGATGGAATCTTTGGGAAAAGAAAGGAGGAAGGGATTAGGACCTGTGTAGAAGGACAAGATTATGAAAAGGAAAAAAAAAATACTCCACTGTAACTGGCAGGAAGAAAGAAAAAAAAAGTGTAGATGCAGGTGGCTTTGTACATGCAGCGAGATGAGCCAACAGGATCTGAATGACAATTAAAATATCTAAATATAGTATGAGTTGAAGTTGTTGGCAGAGAATGAGGGGTGTTCTCATTCTCAAGGAGGAAAGAGAAGTATGACTTATGAGAATGGAGAAGACAGGAGAAGGTAAGAAATCATCTTCCTGGTGATCCAGAAAACATTAGTAGATTTCCCAGGCAGTGTTGAGAGTATAACTGCATTTAAGATAATAATTTAACATAAAATGTTTTAGCCTACTTGTATAATTTTTCTCTATTAAAGTTTCTTATGTATAGTATAAATCACATGGATATTTAACACAAGATTGATTTATGTTTTGTTTTTAGAAGAGAGATGACAAGGGAGAGGGGCAAGTAGTGGCAGCTAGCTCCACAATGTTTACATAGGAGGGACTTGGCAGTGGCATTATAGATTGGAAGAATGGAATGGGGATATGGATATTACAAGTGGTTTGGAGCCATGGAAAATATTTTTTATTTTTTATTTTTGATACAGAGTTCTGCTCTCCTTACCCAGGCTGGAGTGCAATGGTGCGATCTTGGCTTACCACAATCTCTGCCTCCTGGGTTCAAGCAATTCTCCTGCCTCAGCCTCTCCAGTAGCTGGGACTGTAGGCGCGTGCCACCATGCCCAGCTAATTTTTGTATTTTTAGTAGAGACCTGGTTTCACCATGTTGACCAGGATGGTCTCGATCTCTTGACCTCGTGATCCACCCGCCTCGGCCTCCCAAAGTGCTGGGATTATAGGCGTGAGCCACCGCACCCGGCCTGGAAAATATTTTGAGGCCTCATCTGCATGTTTTCACTTAGCTTACTTATTACTTGGGTAATAATACTTATTACTTACTTACTTACTTGGGTAGTTAGGAGATGAGTAAATGAAAATTCTTTAACTTTCCTCCAAGCCACTTTGCCTTCACTGGGAACAAAGGAGTTGAGTATTTAAGCAAGGAAGTGTTTGTACAAAATTGCATAGCATCTGAAAGTGTGGTATCTGCTGTCATGTATCTGTCCTGAAAGTGTGGTATCTGCCCTTTTATTAGATGTTAGTAAGATGTATGTACCTCAGTAACCTCATCAGGAACATCAAGATAATAAGAGTTCCTAAATTTTGTGATTGTTGTAAGTATTAAATGTGTGAATATGTATGAAATTCTTGGACAGTGCTCAGTGTATAAATACTAGTGCTCATGTATAAATGCTCAGCATATGTCTCTTCCTACTATTTCCTTAATGTTGTTTTTATTGTGGGCAATGGCTTCTGAACAGAACAAGAAGGGAAATAAATTCAAAAGCAGGCTGATGGATAGTGAGAGAGTAGTGGAATAATGGTATGCACGTAATGAAAATGTCAAATTGTTGCAGTAATAATAATAGAACATAAAAGTTGATGGAACAAGAGACTGTTGTATGAGAGCTGGAGATGATCATTCAGGATTTCAGGGGTGAAGATAATTTTTCTGATGGTAAAATATGTTTTGAAAAAGGGATAGTGTGGCAGATTGTACTATTGTTCTTAATTTTGTAATGTCTTCCCTGTACCCATGTTATATGTTACTTTCTCTTGTGTGTACCTAGAAGTGCTTCCCTGTGAAAGACACAGACTTCTCTGCTTTATTAAGTCAGGCTTGGCCGTATGGCTTGGTTTAGTCAATGGAATGTGAACAGAAGTGACACCAGCCATTATTATTTTTTTTTTCCCATTTATTTATTTTATTGCATTTTACGTTTTGGGGTACATTTGAAGAACATGCAAAATTGTTGCACAGGAACACACGTGGCAGTGTGATTTGCTACCTTCCTCCCCATCACCTACATCTGGCATTTCTCCCCCTGCTATCTCCCCCCAGCTTCCCACCCCCCACCGTCCCTCCCCTATTTCCCCCCAACTGACCCCAGTGTGTAGTGCTCCCCTCCCTGTGTCCATGTGTTCTCATTGTTCAACACCCGCCTATGAGTGAGAACATGCGGACACCAGCCATTATTGAGAAGTGGCTTTAAGAACCATTGCGTGGCTCTGTCATTACCCCCTCCACCTCCACCTTGACCCCCATCATTTTTTTGTTGTGTTGTATTGCCAACATGTTGCAGATAGGGGCTCCCTCTTTAGCCTAGATTCTAGACTTATGATAACAAATGTTTCTGCCTCCTTCATGACAGGCAGAGCTATAGATTACCAGCAACTGACAGTTTACATGAGCAAAATATAAGTCTTTATTATTATAAGGCACCGAGATGTTGGGGTGGTTTGTTTCTGTTGCATAAATAAAAAATGAATGATACAGATAGAATGGCTGATGTGGAGTAGAGGAAATTATCTTTGGAGATGAGGAACTCAAGGACCCGAGAGGCCAAGATTTCAAGAGGCCAGGGTCATCCACATTAATATTGAAACAGACAAATACAGCGATTGGGATTTGATTGGAAAGAAATACCGTGAGCCAGGAGTTCAAGACTTCAATGAATGAGGGCGCATTAACAGGGTATTAGTACAAATAAGAAGTAAAATGAGATGATTTCTTAGAGGAGGAGGGATTTTTTTTTTCTCTAGTGACGGTCTTGATATGTTGCCCAAGCTGGTCTTAAACTCCTGGACTCTAGCGACTCTCCTGCCTCAGCTTTACAAGTAACTGGGATTACAGCCATGAAGTATTGTACTCATCTTTGAGGAGAAATTTTTAGAAGAGAAACAGAAACAAAGTTGGTTACAAGGAATAAGAAGAACTAATTCCACCTCTTAGTCTGCTAGTGCAAGACATGTAAGCTTTCATTGGAATAGATTGAAGAGGAAGCATGAACTTTGGACTATAAGTATTTTTCAGTAAATGCAATTTTATGAAGAGAATGTAAAATGATATTGGATCGTGTGAAAGAGTTGGTTGATTACAGACTGGGAGTTCCAGAAGGCAGAAAAGAAGAATTCAGGAGACAAGAAGAGTTGGCCTGGCATGGTGGCTCACACCTGTAATCCCAGCATTTTGGGAGGCCAAGGCAGGTGGATCACCTGAGGTCAGGGGTTTGAGATTAGCTTGGTCAACATGGTGAAACCTTGTTTCTACTAAAAATACAAAAATTAGCCAGGCATGATGGTACATGCCTGTAATCCCAGCTATTCAGGAGGCTGAGACAGGAGTCACTTGAATCCGGGAAGTGGAGGTTGCAGTGATCTGAGATGGCACCGCTGCACTCCAGCCTGGGCGACAGAGTAAGACTGTCTCAGGAAAAAAAAAAAAAAGAAGAAGAAGAGCAGATATGCAGAGAATATGCCATTTGGAGTTAAGGTGAAGAATAAGCTAGGGGATTTGGATTATTGGTTATGACCGAGGTCATCAGAAATGGGAGGCTTTCTGGGGTAGTTATGGTGAGAGACTAGTTCTGGTATTTTGGTCCTAAATGCTTTCTCTGATGCTATAGTGGCGTCCAGGACAAAAGCTTCTTCCCACCCTAGTCTGTTTTTAAGGATGCCTTACACAATTTTATTTAGAAAGTTTTAAGGTTTTCCCCTTGGACTTTTGGTCTGTTTCCACCTCACACTCCAACATACAGATATTACTGTTACTAGTTTCCCACAACAGAACTTCGGCAGGCTTCACCCTCTCATATAACACTCAGTGGTTTAGGAATGTTTTATTTCTTGCACAAATTGTCTTTAACAGTGGAACTTTAAAAATCATACAAATCTAGGAATGCAAAAAGCTCATTGGAAAAGAAAAAACCCAAAATTCATACAAAGTATTTGAAAAAAATATGTGATCATAGAGCCTCTGGTGCCTTTTAAGGTAACTTAACTCTGCCTGTATTAATTGGACTTTTCCAACTCTGATCTTCCCTTTGGATAAAGACAGAATTTTAGGACCTCAAGATACATTATCAGCTGAATATTCCTAGGTGTTCATAATAGCTAATGAAATAAGCATTTTATATCATAATATGTAACATTTTATAATTTCTTTTTCATTACAAGGTTGCTTGCTAAAGTTGGGAATACGAAAAAAATTCCATCTTAGTAATTAAACTGAAATGGGGGTGATTGCCCTTGTATGAGCAATTGCTAGTTTACCAAATCACTTACTCTCTAAATATCATTCAGTGTTCAAACATTTAAGTAGCAGTCGTTAAGACTGCCAGAATGATAGTTCCTGTTTACTTAGCACCTTCTATGCAGTGGCTCAAATAAGGAAATCAAATGTTGAATCTTTCGTAGAGATAAACACCGACCTTGAGATCTCTGAGTGAATTTCCGCATCGATTATTGTACTCTAGTTATCGTTTTGAGTGAGGTCACCTCTGCATTGACAAAATTTTGGTTTTTGGTTTTTATTGGCTTCCATTTTTAAGACAGAGAAATTGAATCTATAGATACTATGAAGATTTTAATAGCAGAGTGAAGAAATGGGCAAATCTACTGTATTCTAATGTGTGGCTTCCTCTTAGTAGATGAAGAGCTTTGTAAGGGCCGGCTGTGATGACTCATGCCTATAATTCCAGCACTTTGGGAGGGTGAGGCAGAAGGACCGCTTGAGCCCAGGAGTTCAAGACTAGCCTGGGCAACATGGCAAGACCCCATCTCTACAACGAAAATACAAAACTTAGCCAGAAGTGGTGGCATGCACCTGTGGTCCCAGGTACTTGAGAAGCTGAGGCGGGAGCCTAGGTTGAGCCCAAGAAGCCAAGGCTTCAGTGAGCTGTGTTTGCACCACTGCACTCCAGCCTGGGTGACAGAGTGAGACTTTGTTTCAGAAACAGAGAGAGAAAGATAAAAAAAAAAAAGAGCTTTGTGAGAAACTCAAAGCCTCCACCCATGCTGCCAGATGAGAGCAGGTGTCTTTCCCTACCACTGATCTGGTTGAAATTTTCAGAAGGGAAAAATGCAAACTGATGATGATGTAGAAAATATAATGGTAATAGCAGCTGTCTTTCTTGAAGCTTTCTTTTGTGCCAGATTCTGTACATTAATTTTCTGTCCTTTTCACAAAAACCTTGTAAAGTGGGCTGTATGATGTCTATTTTTCAGATGGAAGACCTGAGGTTCAATGGGGTAATAAAAACTAACTCCCAATCACATAACTTATGACTGGCTGAATCAGGATCCAGATATAGGACTGTCTCAACATAGTATTGACTCTCCAACCACACAAATTCCTATCACCTCTTTAACACTTTCAGGACACTATTAATATTTCCTCACTCCTCTCTTTGTTAGAGAAATAAAAAATTTTCTCTTTGCCAAAATATTTATCAAATCATAATAAAAAATTACTGTCCTGGTCATTATTTCTATTGGTTGCCACCAAAAGCATACATGATAAATATTACTGTCAACCCAAAAAGTGAAGCTCACAGAGTTTTTATAACGTTTTGTAGGCCACATAGTTAGTAAGTGAAAGAGCTGGCAATTTTGCCCAAGTCTTTCAATATTATGTATGATTTCCGTCACGCCATTGGGGGTCTCAAATGATTTTTGTATAGCAAGTAACAGTTTACAAATGACTTTTATGCATATTACTGAATTCAAGTCTCCTGGTGTCATATAATCAAATTTTGTTCTACATTAAAATGCTTATAAACGTTTTATAGGATTTATTCAGAAATGACTGCTGATCCTTGTGCTATAATGTTAGATTGTTTTAGAAGCCTACCTGTCTCTGTTCAATGCCAAATAAAATGTAGCTTTCATATGAGTGCCAACAAATATGTTTTAGGAAATAAAATACTTGTCAGTAAGCAAATATGTCTGTCTCACCTCTCTCATGGAGGCATTGGGAATATGGAATGGATAATATAGACACTCTTGGTTTCTTCTCTTTGCCTTCTTCCCTAGAATAGGAGTGATGCTCTGGTAGTTTTCATTTTATTTTTCTTTTGAACTTTAGCTCAACATCACTTAGCTGTTAAGAAATAGAGCTATGATTTGAGCACAGGCCTCTGCCTCCAAAGTCAATGTTCCTACCCAATCTGTTATGCAGTGCTTCTGATCTCTGTCATATGTTACTTTTTCAAGTTTTTTCCCAGATCGCTCTGGGTGAAATGGTTCCCACCTCCTTGTACCCCACTTCCCAAGGCTACTTGATAAATAGTTATGTTCAATGACTCAACTCAAATATTACTTCATTTATTCAACACCATTTATTGACCACTAAATTTATGCTAGAAACTCCGCTAATGTTGAAGGAAAACAATAAGTAGAAAGACAGTTTCTGGTCACAAAAAGCAACAAAAGCACCTGCCCTGGACACCACCATCAGGGAAAGCATTCAGGATCACAGTGCCAGAACTAGTCTCCCACCTCTGCCTACCTCAGAAAGCCTCCCATTTCTGATGACCTGAGTCAACCAGAAACCCAACCCCCCAGCCTATTCTTTACCTTAACTCCAAATCCCCTCCTCTAGCAGCGAGGACAGACAATTAAACCAATAGCAATGTGATAATGGCAAAGGACAGGAAGATGAGAGACTGCAGGGCTTCACACTACTGCCCGATGGGTCTCTCACCATCATGAAGCTTTATGCTATCAGCAGGGGAAAGCTCAAACCAGGGCAGTAGAATCCCCACCAAATCACATCCTCCAGAACCTTTCCCTAATTTCTAGTGTGTGGAGAATCCAGTAAGTCAGCCTGATGGGACAATTTTAAGGAACCACTAATGGTCACGCCAGCTAAAGTTGATTGTGCCACAGGGATAATCAGATTTTAGGACCTGATTATCACAATCCTGGTGAGTTAGATTTCTCTACATCCTTTTCACCGTCTGCTGTTTACTATAGTGCATTTTCACTTTTCATCATCACTTTTCATCATTTTCACTTCCACCTCATGCCCTAGTCACTTTCGCTGTCCATGTTGAAGACCCACTTGACAGCCTCACCTCACAGTTTCTAAGCCTCTCATCACCAGGAAATAACATCATCAGTCCACTTGAAACATCCACCAGCAGGTCTCCCTGCAGGCCTGCCGTGTCATCACTCAGAATTCTCTCCTTACCAGAGTCTTTGCAATTGGAATTTTCCCTCGCCTCACATGGCTTTTCCCTTCTATGTCACAGACTGTCACTGAAGCCAGTCTTTCACTCTGTCAGACCCAGCATCTATTCTAGTCACAGGATATTAGGCAAGTCACTTAAACCTTTTGATCCCCGGTATCCTCATCTGTGTAATAGGGATCATAATACTGTCCTGAGGAGCCACTTTAAAAATTAGTTTAAACTGTGACAGTGCATCTGAGTTCTTTTGCCATTTGGTTTGCCTACTTCTAGGTGTGACATTCGCCATACCCCGCTTGTGGCAGGATAATTTGTATAGATCTTTTCTGTTTCCTGTTTGATTCTAACCTACGAAGGAGTACACCTAATTTATATGTATCATGAACCTTGAAAATAATGTATGATAAGCAGGTAAAAGATGGTAAAATTTTTAAACAAAGAAAACAAAATTTTCTGTCCTTAACCCATCCTTGATGTTCCATTTTAATATCATTTTTTCTCCTTATTTGGAGGATTGTTTTAAAATATTTAGGTAGATTAGAGTAATTGTTTCTGACCTTACTCCCCTGCTGTGTAGAACTGGGCTTCCCTTGCATGTCTCTGACTTAGTCATCCAACAATAGCCTTTTAACAGTCAGAATCGACACTGCGGGTACCTCAGCTGACTTGGGGTTGGGGATTCAGTAAGACTGTCTCACAGCTAGAATGACCTTGACAGGCTTTTTATTTTTTCATGAAATCTACCACCTGTCCTCATTTTCTTTCACTCTGTCCCAATTTAGGGACATGAAGCCCTGGTCTGGGAGTAAGACTGCTGGGGCTGTGAAATTCTCCTGACAATTTTTCTAGGTGCTATGGCTTCATTCCCTTTGACCAGACTGTTTAATATTTAATATACATTTATCAAGCACATGTTATTTGCAAAGCCCTGTGTCCAAATAAGGGGACAAGAGGAACTAGTGACTCAGAAGATGTACATGTTTAAAAAATATATATTTAGACTTAAGAAATTCTCCCATGTGTGTCTTATTACAGTTAGTATTCAAGATAGAATAACATGCCTACATTTTAATATAATATTCATCTAAGACTATAAAATGAGGAGGATAGAAACAATTATCTCTAAAACCTCTTTCAGCTTTAAGATACTAGCAAACCCTCTGTTGTAACTCATGAACTAAACAACTGAGTCCTAAGAAAGAAATTTGTTTCAAGGTAGAGACACCTGAAAAATCACTGGTTTGTTCAGGTCCGTAGTTACTGCACACCCGCACATGATTATTATGAAGAATGATAACCAAACATTATGATCATGTCTACATGTGGTCAGTGAATCAAACCAAATTGGGAGTTTAGTCATGATTGATTTTCTTGGCATCCTGCTAGGTGATGATTGTTTTATAGGAGCAAATGAGTGGTTTGTGAGTGGTGGCGCCATGTATTCCTGGCCAAACTGGTGACTGTGTGTGCCACCTGGGGTTTTGATGGCAGGAAGCTGTGTTCTGGTGTCTGGCCAGCTGACTCAGCCACAGCCTGGACCTCTAGCCAATGATATTCCCCAGGAGAATGTATCACATCTTCTCTCCAGTCCAACCTATGAGGGTCTCAGAAAAATGTGGGCTCTTTCTTCTCCCTATTCCTCTGCTTTCTAGCTGTATTATTTTGGAAAGAAAATGTAATCTCTCTTAGCCTCATTTTCTTCATATGTAATGCATAGAAAATACATACTTCACAAGATTGTTGTGAGAAACACATGAGATTTAAAGCTCCTAAAACATTGAGTAGAATTCCATCCAGTAAAGATTATTTTCCTTTTGCTATGTCATTCTTTCCTTATCCATAGGTGTCATACCCCTTGGCAAAGCTGAGTTCTAAAACTTTAATTGCTGCAATTGTTTGTTGAGGCAGAAACATATCCCTGGTTAAATTCAACCCTCTACCCACTCTGCTGCACCCACACAGCTGAACCTCTGCAGGATAGCACAAAACCTTGCAGCAGGACTTCAGTGCAAGCAAGCGTGAGGCTGCCAGCCACCCAGTACATTCACTCTTCTGTTTTTCTCCACAACAGTTGCAATTTGCAAATTACAATTTCCTTCTCTTCTCAAAACTTTAACATCTCCTCTCCAATAGCAGTCTCAGCTAATGATCACCTTCCTCTTCCACTGGAGAAATTAAAGCACTCAGAAGACAACCTCCACAAGCCCCCATGACTGCATCTATGCTTCCACCTGTTCCTGTGCTCGTAGACTCAACTTTTTTTTTTTTTTTTTGCTTTGTAGATAAATTCTTCACTTCAGTGGTTATCCCTTTCCTTGAGCATAAACTTCCATCCCTACTCATCGATTCCCAATGAGCCTCCCCTCTTTCTTATGCAGTAACAAATTTTCTCTCTGTTGCACCTTTGTCAACATGCATATGCTTTTATTTGTCTTATCTAAAAAACAAAAACTCTTTCACTCAATTTCTCCCTCAGCTGGTGGCCCACTTCTTGCCTGAAAAATTCAATTAAATGTTTGCCTCGTCCTTACTGTGTCAGGGTTTTTTCTTCCCTCCCTGCCTGCCTCCTCCTCTCTCCATCATGGCATCAAAGCAACTCTTGTCATGGTCACCAATGAGCTCTGTGTTACTGAATCTAGTAGGTGTTTTGTAGTTTTTGACTTAACGGACCTTAGCAGCAGCGTTTGGCACAGTTGACTGTTCCTATTCCTGGGAACACTTTCCTCTTCACTTTACTTCTTCTGTGGCTCTTGAATTTTCTCCAGCCTCAGTGGTCATTCCTTAATCTCTTTACATATTCCTTCTCATTTCCTCACACACTTAGGAGTGCCGTTAACTAACACAATAACTTTATCTTCTCAGGTTTTGAGGCCATGTGTTTTGGAGTTATTTGTGATTTCTTCCTTTCTTTCATTTCCTACATCTAATCCATCTGTGAATCCTGTTTGTTCTTTCTTTAAAATGTATATAAAATCTGGTTTCTTATCTCTTTGATTGCTATCTCCCTGGTCCAAACCATCACATTCTCTTTTCTGGATTATTGTAGTCAGTTCCTAACAGACCTTGCTTCTCCCTTTGTCTACCCACCATCTAGCCTAACAGAATGGCTGGAGTGGCCTCTTTAAGTAGACATCAGACCATCTCAGTCATTTTCCTAATACCACCCAATGGGTTTTACCTTGCTCAGAGTAAAGTTCAAATTCTGACAATAGTCTACAAGGCCCTACCTGATATGAATCTCAACTGGTTGGGGTCATTGACATGTTCTGTAGTGTTATTTCCATCTTACTTTATGTGTCAGCAACAGTTGACTCAATTGACCATCCCTCTGTACCACCGTCCCCCACCCCAACTTTTAAAAATGTTAGCTTTTGAAATACATATTGTTTAGGTTTACTACCTATATCACTGGCTATGTCAAATCAGTTTCCATTGCTGCATGCTTTCGCTTTTCCTACCATCTAAATGTTGTGATACCCTAGGGCTCTTATTTGAGATATTTTCTGTCCTCTCTCTTATTTTCTATTACCATGGCTTTAAATATTATCTATATATCTTGATACCTCTGAAGTTTATGGCTGCAGCCCTGGGATCCAGGTTTGTCTATCCTGCTGAATGTCTAAAAGGCGTCTCAAACCTAATATATAGAAAAGATAGATTTGGGTTTTTAACCCTAACTCTATGCCCCTTTCAGTTTTTCCCATATTAATAAATGGTACAAGTTTCCTTGCAGTTTCTTGGGCTAAAGACCAGAAGAGATTCTTCTTTTGGTCTCACCACAAATTCCTTCCATTAGCAAACACTGTTGAGTTAATATATGAAATATATCTTGAATCTGGCATGTTTAAATGAAAGAAAGAAAAGATGGATGGCGGATGGATGGATGGATAAGTAAATACAGGTCTAATTTTAATCTCTTCCTATTCTTCTGGAAATTGCTTTAAGGAATGCTTTAAATAAATGAAAGGACTACATTCTGAAATGTCCTACATTAATTCAGTAGGTTCTGCTGTGTATAGTAGATGCTCAACTAATATTCATGAAATTCAGAAAATAATTATATTTCAAGCCATAAATAGTGAATAATTTTCCCTATAGGGCTCAAATGTTTCACAAAAATGCTAAGATATTTAAACCCCAATCAATTTAAAGAAATATTCAGATGTATTCATTTTATAGAGAGGGAAAATGAAACACTGAAAAGTAAAGAAACTTGCGGGAAGTATCGTAGTCAGTCACTTTATTGTAGAGGACAAGGGTGGAGGTAAGTAGCTAAGAGGCAATTACAATAATATTTGGAGAATACATTTTTTCACTTATAGATATGTTTGGGGTAAAGACATCTAAAAAGCAGATATCTGTTTAGAATATTACATTATACCTTTGAGTTCCATTATTAAATGAGAAATATTTTATCACTGGTTAATTATGTAACAGGCTTACTTACACTTAAAAATAGTCCTCCTCTATTATGACAAACTATAGAAGGAATGTAAAATTTAGAATTTAAATAATAGTTAAGTCTGCTGTTTTTGAAAATGGTATTGGCGTGCTTTGGGGAAAATCTGAGTTAAATAAAATCAGTGATTCTTTATATTACAAATTCTGAGAGTTTTAATATGTTTATATATACTGTGAATATTGAAGAAGGGGGCATAATATACAACACTTCCTATGTTTATTTGATCAGGTGATCCTTTTTGCATTTAACATGGATTAATTTCTTGAGGCACATTAATTTTTTTGTGAAACACATTTTGGAAAATTGTTCATAATTAGCAGTTTCTTAAATGTCTACTCTTAATCCCCAACATGCTGCTTTCTTCCTTCTTTAACATAACTATCTCTATCTCAACTCAATATCATAAGAAAGAGCTCTCCAATCAACTACATTATGCAGTTTAGCTTGAGAATGCTGTTAATTCTAGGCTTTAGGAAATGCAATATGAGTATATGCCCTATTCTGATAAGTACTTTTTGATGTAGCTTTTCACAAGGGCTGTATTTATATGGCTCTCTTCATCTACAAGAGTTGACTCTTCTTGGAAGTAGTCATTTTCTACACACACACACACACACACACACACACACACACACACACACACTTTAATTCAGTAATAACATACATGACACAAAATGCAGATATTAACTGTACCATTCAATGGGATTTGCTAATTATATACAACCCAAAATGGACAAAATATTTTCATCAACCCAGGAAGTTTCCACATGCACCTACCGAATCAATCCTGCCCACACTCCAAAATGAGGCAACTGCTTTCTGATTTCTGTCACCGCAGATTTGTTGCACTATTTTTGTCCTTCTTATAAACTGAACTATTTCAAGTGTATTATTTCCAGCTACACTGATGCTTTGTGCAGCTTGTTTTTGAGATTAAGCCATATTGTCACATGTATCAGTTGCTTGTTCCTTTGTATTGTTAAATAATGTTCCATTTTAGATTGACATCACATTTTGTTTAACTATTATCCTGCTGAAGAACATTTGGATTGTTTAAAGAGTTTAGATTTTATGACTAAGATTGCCATAGACGGTCTTGAACGAGTGTTTGTTGGCTATTTCTCCTAGATAAATCAGAGAAGAATTTTTGGCTCATAGGATAGCTGTATCTTTACCAAATAGTTTTCAAAGTAGTTTTTATCATTTTACACTTCACCAACAATGTATGAGAGTTTCAACATTTTTTACATATTTGCTAACATTTTCATCATCATTCTTTTAAATTTTGGCCACTTTAGTAAATAGAAGTGACATCACATTGTTATTTTTGTTTGCATTCCCTTAATAATTAACATTGAGCACTTTCCAATGTCCTTATTGATTATTCCTGTGTTTTCTTTTGTGAAGTGTTTGTTTTGGTCTTTTGCTCAGTTTTATTGGGTTGTTGCTGTTTTGACTGTAGATTTATAGGTGTTCTTTCTATATTCTGGAAAAAAATTCTTTGACAGAATATGCACCATAAATATTTCCTCTCAGGCTGTGGCTTGCCTATTCATTTCCTTAAGGGTATATTTTGATGAAAAGAAATTTCAATTTCAATGAATTCTCGTTTACCAATGTTTCCGCTATGGTACAGATTGAATATTCCTCATCTGAAATGCATGGGACCAAACGTGTTTTGGATTTAGAGTATTTTCAGCTTTTGGGATATTTGTGTATATGTGATATATTCCAGGGATGAGACCCAAGTCTAAACACAAAAATCACTATGTCTTACATAGACTGTATACCCATAGGCTGAAGGTAATTGTGTATAATACTTTTAATAATTTTGTGCATGAAACAAAGTTTGCAAATACTGAACTATCAGAAAGCAAAAGTGTCATTATCTCAGCCATTGGTGGCTTGACCCATTTCAAATGCATTCTTTGTTGGCAGCTACCTTGCTGCTTTGTGCAGCTTTTTTTTAGATGAAGGTAAGTATGCTGGCAAAAAACCATTTCTTTGTGTTTTTCTGAGAAAAATCTTTTTTTCTTTGGGAATGCTGAATAATCTGTATTTTGTGTGCCTGTGTTTTCACTGTGACTTACCATGTAGAGTTTTCCACTTCTGGTGGAAAATCATGTGAAATTTTCCACTTCTGGCATCATTTTGGTACTCAAAAATTTTCATTTTAGAGCATTTCAGATTTTGGATTTTCAGATTAGAGGTGCTCAACCTGTACTGTATTTATATCCTATCTATGAAATCTTTGCTTACCCAATGATCCTGAAAATATCTTTATACACTTTCACCTAAAAACTTGATTGTTCTATCTTTTACATTCACATTTGTTTTCCATTTCAAATCAATTTGTGTTTATGCAGTGAGATAGAGGTTGAGATTTATTTTTTTCCCTGATGGATTTCCAGTGGTTCAGCACCATTTATTAAAATGCCTTTTGTTTCTCCAGTGAATTTATTTGGTGCCTCTAGCAGTCATGTTTGTATTACATGATTTTATCTTTACGGCTTCTGATGATTGAACAAATTCATTCATTCTGTTAATAATCCCAGACCTCTATTCTGAACCAGGCACTGTGCTAGTCCTCAAAAATACAATGGAAAGCAACAGAGTCATGGTTCCTATATCCAGAGTGGACTAGTTAGGTCTAAGCAACTGAAATTTTATCTCGAAGTAACTAGTTAAGAGCTAAGGATATATGTAATCTCATATAACTGGGATTCTATGGTATGCAGACTTCAGAGTTGATAAATTCTGAGGTTCAAAAGTGTCATCAAGGTCTCAGATTTTTTTCCATCTCTCTGCTTTGCCATCTTCACTTGACTGCATCCTTCCACTATAAGCAAAGATGGCTGTTGCACTTACAACCATTGCAACAAGTCGGAGTTATACTCAGAGGAGGAAGATAACTTATTTTACTTTTAGCTTCCAATTAGGTACAGTGTAATTTGGGGGAGGGCTAGATATTTGAAAAAAAATTAGAAAATTATTAGTAAGCCAGACAGGAAAATGGAAGGATAGAAAACCTATAGTGTTATAGTATGCTCCTTAAAATCAATGAGGAAAGATGGTTATTACCCAAGTAAATACACAAACGGGAAAGGAATCAATCCAATTGCAGTGAGTATTAATATAGATTTTAAACAATGTCCTCTGATACAGAATAAATGGGATGATGGGCAAGGAATTTCCACTTAAGATAGAATGCTCAAGGTAGGCTTCTTGGAGGCAATGGCACCTGTGGGGAGATGCAGCTGAGAGGATGAGCCCATGTGGCCACCTCTGGAGGAGGAAGGTTTTTGTTAAAGGGAACAGTGAGTGCAAAGTCTCTGATGGGAGAAAGCTTGTCATCTTCTAAGAACTGCAAAAGACCAGTGAGTCAGCAGTCCAGTGAACAAATGGGAGGGTGGCACAACACAAAGAGAAATAGGAAGGGCTATTTGTCTGGGGCCTCGTGGGCCTTGTTGGCTCTGGGGCCCTTTTGAGCATTCATACTTTATTCTCTGGGAATTTGGAATAGGGAATACCAGAAGGTATTTCAGTTTAGAATGATCTCTTGAGAGGTAGGAATATTACCTGGGGAGCTGGAGTGGGAGTGGGAAGGGGAGGGATAATCTGCCTGGTCCATGAAATGAGAAGCAGAGAAAGTACAAAGTGAAAGAGAAGAAGCAGATGTGTAGAAAGAAGCTGAGGTGAGGCAGATGGGGGAAAAGTCCCTGATTGCTTTTAGCTTCTTTGTTCCGTTGCCTTCCATAAGTACCTGCTCTAATCCTTCCTTTAAATTGCATGAATGAGCTGGATTGATTTAGCCAATTCACCTTTCTTGCTTAAGTTAACTTGAATTGAATTTTATTACTTGTAACTAAAAAACCATTAATCAATACACATAATTTCTGTGAGTTTGACATTCCACAAAGCAAGTTAACTAAAATCAAGTCATCTATATGAGTCAATCTCATCTAAGAATTGCTTTTTCAGATTTGATTCTTTATTTTGGAGGAGGAACTAAAATGTTCTAAGATTTAAAAAAAAGAAAAAAGAAAAAAATTGGAACACAAATGGAAATAAAGCCCCTTATGCCCATAACTAATCCATAACTAATTCCTTTCACACAAATATGTTTTTCAAATGTCCATAAAACTATTCTGTTTACATTCTTTTCTCTCATGCTTATTTTGCCCATGTTTTTGAGGTTTTGCCACTTTTTTCCATAGCATTCCTCTCCCATCTTGACAAATTATTAATAATTATCAGGAATTTGAGTACATGAAAGATTAACCATTTCTACTGCTGTGACCAGGCTAAACATTTCTTTTAAAAGAACCATACATTTCCTTTCATTCTTTGTTATTCTTTTCATCACATTAACTGGAGAACTGGTTCTTTTGTCATACTTGAAAACCCACACTTTTTTCTCTTTACAAGCTTTCATATGTGTTCTTGAATTTGCCTTGCTAATTGTTTCCTTCTTTCCTTTTGCTTTACCTGTTGTTTGGTTGACATGTTGAGAGTTCCACCTCTCTTCATCCCCTCTCCGAATTCTCTGCTCCTTTCAAGGTTTATGTCTGATTTACTCTTCTGCTGAAAACCTCTGGCTGATTCAACCTGCAGAGATTTTTGCCTTCTCTGATAATCTCTTGCGCTTCTTGGCTGAACCACAGTTTAGAATGTAACCTTTCTCTCTCTCTTTTTCTCTCTTTGAATATATGCATTTCCCTTGTCTTCTCAGGACCATGATAAATTTGGGAGAATGGTATCTCAGTTTTACTTATTTCAGTTAGCATTAGGCTTTGCAGTTTAAAACAATAAAGCTAAATAAGTTGGTTTAACAGGATAGTGGTTTATTACTTGCTAATGTAAAAGAAACCTGGAGCTTGTAGTTTTGGGGTGGTGTGACAGCTCCCCTGTCTCCAAGGACTCAGATTCCTCTCTTTCTTTTGCTCTACCATCCTTAATGTATGACTTCTATCCTCAGCATTGCTTTATTATTCAAGATGACTACCACATTTCCAGCCATTAATTCAGCATTCCTGGGAGGAGGAAGAAGCAAGAGGAATGGACAAAGTGGCTCTTCTAAAAGCCTCCAAGATGACTGTGGTTCTTTCACAGCACTTGGTACAGCGGCAAGCATCATGTAGCACTATGTGCCAAGAGTAGTGCTTAGTGCTTTACAAATATCATCTAATCTACTCCACCCACTCACTATGTGAGATAGATACTACTGTCCCCACTTTATGCATTGGTCATTGGAGGCTGGAAAGTTTACATGATCTAAAACCAGGAATTGATCAAATTAGGACTCAAAACCAGTTTTCCCTAACTCTAAAGATGGTGAGAAAGAACACTCAGTAGCTTTTTCAAATAGGCCAGAAGTCTAGGAATAATGGCACACAATCTTCTGAGTTGACAAAACATTCGGGAAAGCAATAATTAGAGGAAATACTCTGTTAAAAAGACTGTATTTAACTTAGAGATGGAAGACTGGGGCATGACTCCAAACTCTGTGATCCACTCTAGCTGTGTGAACTAGAGTAAGACTTTAACATCTTTGGGCCATATTTCTTATCTATGCACAGAAAAGATAATGGACTGTTGGAAAGGCCTGTGATAAGCTCAGATAAAGCACTAGCTTGTGAACAATCCTGAGGGATGGCAGTACTGTCCTCTGGAGTGCCATATCTGTGCTGATACACATTGTATGTCCCTATACTGTATTGAAATGCTTCCCTCCCCCTCACTCATTCCTGTCCACCTGGAACCTGTAAATGTGGCCTTATTTGAAAATAGGGTCTTTGCAGATGTAATCAACTTAAGATGAGGTCATATTAGATTAGGGTAGGACTTAAATCCAGTGACTTGGTTGCCTTATAAGAAGAGGAAAATTCAAACACTGGCTTTCAGAGAGACATGGGGAAGAAAGCCATGTGATGAAGAAAACAGAGATTAGAGTGATGCAACTGTGAGCCAAGGACCATCGAAGATTGATGGCAACCGCCAGAAGCTAGGAAGTGACAAGGAATGCTTCATCACTTGAGTCTTTTGAGATTTTAAACTTCTAGCCACTAGAACCGTAAAACAAGATCCCTGTTATCTTAAGTCACCCAGTTTGTGGTGATTTGTTATGCCATTGGGGGTCTAATATAGTCCCCCAGTAGATGCAATGCATGAGTCTCTGAACCAAAAGGTGAAAGTAGGACCTATCATCCTCCACTAACTCACTTGTGGAATTTACATCTCCTGTCCCAACAGCTTAATGTGACTTGACATACCACATTAGAGATCTTGGTTTCTGGGGTGAGGAGGATGGTAGTGGGGTGTACGTCCCATCAGGGGACTTACTAGTTCCACTTTAAAGCTACAATTTTAAACTTAAAGCTACAGTTTACAACTTGTTCTTTTCAGACACTTCATGCCAGAGTACCAATAGGCAAAGAAAAGGTGCATGATATTGATGGGATAATTGATCTTGATTATCAGGAGGAGTTACAATTGATGAAACAGATCAGAAAGAAGCATACCTGGAATGTAAGGAGTCACTATGGCATTAATTGGTTTTTCTCCATCCACTGATAATGGTGAACAAGTAACTGTTACAAGGAAAGCCTGACAAGGGCAAGGCAATTAGGAATGCATATCCTTGTTTACCCTATTAGGGAAAGCCTGGTTTACCCTATTAGGGAAGCAACCTAGAGCACCTCAAGTGCCATCTGATGGTGAGGAAAATACGGGATTGATCATGCTGGTGGGAGATGATAAACATCAATTTTTACTTCAAGACCTGTTTGTTCCACTAATTCTCTTGAATTTATTACATGCAGAGATTGTGGCCATTCACAACCCTAAATAGGACTAAAAGTTTGGACTTAATAAAGATCTAATAATAAAAGGGATGGACTGTGTTAGATACCTTTTGCATGCCATTCAAACCCACTTAGTTCTATCTGTAATTCTAAACTTTGTTGCAGCGGCATGGTCCATATAATCTTGACTAGCTTTACATTGGAGAAGCCTGATAACCCTTCCAGTTGGGACTACACTGAATACCTCTTGCTTCCTTTCTTAAGATTTTGCTGATGCTACAGTCTGGGACACTTGCTGAAGTTGACTTGACATTTTTGTCCCTGAGGCCAGTCTTGGCAAAGGGGCAAGAGACAATGGGTGCATTTGTCTCCCAACCATACCCAAAGTGTACAGTTTGTGGACTCGCTTCATAAAACCCTTCAGAAAGTTCCATGAGATTGAATCCTAGGTGCCCATACCTATGGCCAAATTAATTTGCTGTATTGGCTTTTCCTCCCTCCCACCTTTCTCTCTCTCTCTCTCTCTCTCTCTCTCTCTCTCTCTCTCTCACTCCCTCTGTAACTTATTTTCTCTCCAGGGCATCACTTCCCAAATAAATTACCTGTGTGTCAGCCTTTTTCTCAGCCTTGGTATTTGGGGAAACACATGCTAAGTTAAAAAAGATTTAATATTTATTCTGCCTGAGGCATAAATATCTCACAGTGTTTTGATGTTACATTGCTCAGAATACTTGCAGTTTAACGGTGAAAAAAAATCTATATTCAAAGGATTGACTCCTCATATACATTTTTTGATATTAGCGACCCCTGATAAGGTACTTTTGCATTGAATAATTTTGTTACACTTTTTTAACCAAGGCAGGACCTTGAACTAACTTATTTAGTCTTCATTCTGGGTTCTTGACCAGCTTTTATCTTCTAAATAATAATAAATCCCAGTAACTTATTTTTGAAGAGGTCACAGCTTGAAATAAAAATGCCAAAAACATATTCATGTTAGACGGCTCTACTGCCTTTCACAGTAGGTTTTAGAAAAATGTGCTTATATTTAGCTATCTGACCTCTGACTTCATCCCAACAGGGTTTCACCCATTTTCAGTTATATTAGGCCTTCATGGAAAAGAGCAAACTCATTCCTGGGGTGGCCACAGCTGTATCACTAGTCGTATGTTTATTTTATACAGAACTTAAAACATTCCATTGATTTGGTTCATACTGCTTTGAGAGCTAATTTACTACCTTTTATCTGACTGAGTTCTATTTTCCAGCAAGGAGAAGTGCACCTTTTTAAATAATCCATGAGATTCAGTCTGAGTGGAGTAGCATCCTGCAGGAGGTAGCAGTTGCCTGGCAGACAAGTCCCAGCACACGGCAACTTGGACTTCTTTCCAAGCACATTTAAAGGTGTCTCTTGGAGACTCGTAAAAATATTTTGTGGGGGATGGAATACATGAGAATAGAAAGGTTGCAGGTCCTGCCTTTGAGGAGAAGTTAAGAATCAGAACAGTTTGCATTGTTCCTATGCATATGATTCTTTTTTCAGTATTTATGCATCTGTTAAGACACCTGTGTGAACTCAGTTCACATTATTATTCTCATTTTAAAGTAAAAAAGTTGAGGCACAATCAGGGCAAATTACTTTCTTGAGGGCCAGTCATGGGAAGGTGGTAAAACGGGACTAAGACTCAGAATCTCCAACACCAAATTCTGTGTTAGGCAATGTTTGATCCTGAGCCATGTTCACTGGCTGGAGTTTCAAATCTCCAGGTGTCTTCTTTCCTACAGATTTTGGATAGATTCACTTCTTCATCAGTCATTGTTTTTCTTATTTTTAGGGCTTGTTTTCTATTTTTATTTCTGTTTTTCCAAGTTTTTCCTATAGTACGCACTCTGTCACAAGGCATACATTCCTACTCATGAAACGGGATACGCTCCATAGTATAGCCACATGTGGCTGCTGAACATTTAAGTGTGGCCAGTGAGAATTGAGATGAGCATTAAATGAAAATACTTTGGATTTCAAAGGCTAACTATAAAATATCGCAATCATTTTTATATTGATGACATGCGGAAATGATAATGTTTTGGATATATTGGGCTAAATATATTATTTAAATTAATTTGAACTGTTTCACTTTACCTTTTAAAATGTGACTATCATAATTAGGTCTTTGAGGAATCACTACAGTGTCTTCCACAATGGCTGAACCAATGTACACTCCCACCAAGAGAAGTACCATTCAACCCATCAATCTCATTGCTAGGCATATACCCGAGGGAATAGAAATCATTCTATCATAAAGACACATGTATGCATGTGTTAATTACAGCACTATTCACAATAGCAAAGACATGTAATCAACCTAAATGCCATAGATGATAAAATGGATGAAGAAAAGGTGGTACATATACACTATGGAATCTATGGAATATTATGCAGCTATAAAAAAAGAATGAGATCATATCCTTTACAGGGACATGGTTAGAGCTGGAGGCCATTATCCTTAGTATACCAACAAGGAATAGAAAACCAGTTACTGCATGTTCTCACTTATATGTGAAAGCTTAATGATGGCAACACATGGACACATAGAAGAGAGCAATGCACACTGGGGCCTTTCAGAAGGTGGAGGGTGGGAGAAGGGAGAGGATCAGGAAAAATAATTAATGGTTACTAGGCTTAGTACTTGGTGATGAAATAATCTGTACAACAGACCCCCATGGCACAAGTTTACCTATGTAACCTGCACGTGTACCCATGAACTTAAAAGTAAAAAAAAAATGTGTTTAAAAAAACGTGACTATCAGATAATTAAAATTACATTTATATAACTCACACTTAGGACTCAAATTATTTTCTATTTGATAAATATGCTCTATAGCTTGTCAGTTAGGAGAAAGATATAGGTTAAATTTCTAAAAACGAAGGCCAGTTAGTAGAGCCCTTGCCCTCAGTCTCAGAATCAAGGCAAACTCCAGTCTGCATAGCACAGCATTTAAAACCTCCTTTTCTGTAAACTTCCTGGAGGCAGAATCAAGGCTTGTTCCATTTACAAGTATATGCAGTGGTACCTAGATCTATGCCTGACGTATGTTGAAACTCATGAGTCTGAAATGGTGGTTGTTGAAAAAATTCAAGAACAGGGCCATGTTTGATGTTGATGGCTCTAGTGGGCAGTCATTTCCATGTTTGATGAGAGGCAGAGTCACTGCTTCAGAAGGCAAGGGAAGGGGGACGCCATTTTGCTCTTGGTTAATTCCCTTGTTGTGATGTCTTAAGGTTCTGGCTTAAGCTATCCCAATTTCATTTGTAATTTCTCCCTGCATGTCTCTCTTTCTGTAGCTAGAACTCCTGATTTAAGATATCCCAGAGTATGTTACCGCATAGATTGAGACACGGTTACCAGCTCTTCAAAATGTGCTGACAACTGCTTTCATTATTCATTCATTCATTCCCTCACTCACATGTTCCTTTTAACATAAATATTTAGTACCTACTTTCCATACAGCACAGAATTAATTATTATGAGCAGATTAAAAAGGGAATATCAGAAGTTGGTAGTATAAACTCTTTTAAGTAGAGCAGTCTCACTTGCGCATATGTTTTCTCAGTATGACTTTCATAACCCTTTTGCCATTTTGTAAACATATTCTGTACTCCCCTTTCTTGTCTTTAACTGTTATGCTGTTCTCATCACCCAATGGCCCACCATATTATCTCTATTTTGAAGACTCAATTCAAATTCTACCTTTTCTTTGAAGCTTTTTTTCTTCCTTACTTCCTCCTTCTCACCCCAACAAGATGTGATTTCTCCTCATGGGTGGGAGTTATAATAAAGGGCCCCTTGATTGAAATGTTATGGCTACCATTTTAGATAAAATTAATTGAGACATGGAAGTAATCCAGTTAATGCGTGATCTCCACTGGCTGCTTAGTAGAAAGTGTTTTCTCTCATTTAATTTTGATTTATTTTGTTTTGCCTTACTTTAGATATTCATTGAACCTCTCTTGAGTTTCCTCTGCTGTGTCTATCCTGCTGATAGGCACATTGAAATGAATGTTTTAAAAAATCCTGATAATATTGTGTGTATTTCTAGAATCTTTTGGACTACTTTCATAATTGATATATTTCTACTGAAATTCTTCATCTATTCATGCAACTTTTTTCACTAGATCCTTGAAAATATTTAGCGTAGATACATTAAAATTTATGTGTGATAATTCCAACATTGGTCAATTTCTGGGTCTAGTTCTATTGACCAGTCTTATGGTCTGGTTCTATTCTTGACAATTAGCCACATTTTCTTGTTTCTTTACATATCTAGCAATTTATGGTTAAATGCCAGACATTATGTGAAAGAACCACAGAAACTAAGGTAAATAACATTTAACCTTAGAAAGCGCATGCACCTTTGTCAGACTTGTGGGGGTTGGGTGGGAGTTAGTCTCTCTAGTATGTGGTTGACTTGAGTATGCAGTTTGTGGTGGCTTTAGTTAGATTCTTTTCACCACAGACATAAAACAATTTGAGGGCTGGAACAGAATCTTTCCTTTAGCAGGGTTTGCAATCTGAGTTCCTGTAAGTCTTGTCTCCCTTGTTCTGCTCTGCATTTATTACACTTGTGCCTCTGGGGAGATGAGGGGTCCCTTTCAGCTCTCGGGTCTTTCCTCCAGCTACAGGTGGCTGCTACTTCACATTCAGTGTAAGGCCCAGAGATTTTAGAAAAAATGCATCGCTCTCAGGCTTCAGTAGGCTCTGTATGCTCTGTATGCTCTTCTACAGCAGCTGCTACCAATATTCCTTGTGAGGTCAGGAGTCCCTGGAGAGTTTCACTTGATTCTCCTGCTCTGTCCTAAAACTTCAGAAGCCTCCCTTTGGATTTTTAACATTTTGAAGCTATTCATTTTGTCTTTATTTTTTTCTGATATCCTTCAGCACGACTTAACTGCTCCCGGCAGTAGCTCCTTATATCATTTATTTTAAAATTGACAAACCATTTCATGTTCTCCCCAAATAGGGCAAAGAGAGTACAGGAAAACTATTTTGAATGTCACGGGCATTGTGTTGAGCACTTCACACACACACACACACAGATAACTTATTTTTATAATGACAGTATTATAATAACTGGTAATATTACCAGTATTATACTGATAATAATAACAGTATTATTTTCATCATTGTGCAGATAAAAAAAAACTAGAACTCAAAAAGGTTGAGTTCATGTATTAAAAAATAATTTTGATTTTTTGGGAGCTCATGCACTGCATACAAATTCTAGAAATACCCAATCCTATGGGCAGGCCGTGATATGCACAAAGTCCGGAGTGGGCATAGTTTAGACACAATCTGAAACTCTGTCAAACTCCCTCCTCTACCTTATAATTCTTTTAGTTGGTCACAGGCTAATTAAACCTTTTGTCTTCAAGTTTTGCCTTTTATCCAATGGGATAAGAATAGCATAAGATCCTTTTCATGGAAGAAATGAGAAAATATGCAAAGTAGACCAAAAAATTCTTTCCTGTAACTTCTTTGTGTCACTCCCAGTTACTTATTATTGCTAATAATTCTAATTCTTTTCTTTGGAACATTGTAAAAATGCTTGGGGTTTATACTTATGTCCACATGAATTACATATTTAGTAGAGAATATGTAAAAAATATTGCATCTTTTTATAATAACTATCTTTTATTCAACAAGGCCTTATGAATACTTACCGTGTACCTCTTTGTAAAGCACTAGAGACTAAGTACTGATCTTAAGAAGCTTAATAGAAATATGTGTTGAAATGGTTATAGAAAAGGTACCATAAAAGGAGGCAGGGACGTGCTGCAAATACAAAGTGTGACACACACACATACACACACCACCCAGGGTGTGAATCTCAGGAGACATCAGCAGACGCTGATCAATTTCGGCAAAAGACTGCTAGCTGAACATTGTAAACTCTAACAGGAATTCGAGAGGAAAATGTCCTTTCCACATTCAATTATTCATCCATTTCCTCACTTATTCACTTATTCAGCAAGTGTCTTTGATGGCCTACAGTATGTGAGATACCGTACTGATTTCACTGTTTCTACTGGGTGGTGGACATGCAATTAGGCACACTATCAAGAGGAAGAGAACAATTTTTTAAAGGTCTGTTGTCCTCAAGCTTCTTTTTGGTCAGTCTAAATTTCTCTCTCATCTCGGCTTTCCCCCCATGAGGATGTTCAGTGAGATGTCTTGAAAGTATCTCACGCCCCAATCAAAAGCTGAGGTGAAGCCTTGTTAACTATGGCTGGTGTGGCCTAAGCCGTTAGGGAGGGCTGTTTGTTTGTTGTTATTCTAGCTAATTTCCTGCTTTCAGTGTCGAGATAAATAAGGCAAGCAATGCGAAGGGCTGGACTAATAGCAGCCATTTGCTCAGGCTCTAGAATAAGCCTTAAGCCAAAGGAACAAAGAAGGATAGCAAAGCATACTGAAGACTGGGAAAGGCTACCCCCCCAATGGCATTTAAGTTAAAACTTGTCCAAAGGAAGAGCAGAAGAAACTTGGGTAAAGAGTGGGGAAGAGGAAAGGGAATGCTGAACAAAAGGATGTCTGAGAAGGGAAGATATGGCACAACTAAAAATACCGAAGGAAGTTTACTTTAGTATGGATGAAAATCAGGGGAGGGTGCAGAAGCAGGTGGAAGATTTTAAGGAGGGAAGTGTCATTATCTAATTTTACTTTGCAAAGATCAGATTGGAAACAAATAACTGAAAGGAGGTAAAGCAGTTTTCAAGGGAGAGATGACAGTTACCTGGCTTAGAGTTGTTGCAGTAGAGATGGAAACATATGGACTTATTGAAGAGCTACCGCAGAATATCTACAGAAATTTACATTGAGAATTTTTTTGTAAATTTCTCATAAGGCAGAACCAGCGTAAGTGTTGGATTAGGCAGGATAATCATTTGTCTACATGTTGTAAGTTAGACATTTCTAAAGAAATTCTATCCCCAAATATGATACTCGTAATCTGCAAACCAGTGTCTGAAACACTATCATTAATGATTTATTCCTTTTGATAATTGCTATATATTATCTGTTGTCAACTAGAAGTCATCAGCATGCCCTTCTAAGCTTTATGTGCATTGCAGAAACAGCCAGAAATTACAGGTCCCAGAATCCTTTCTCTTTGTAATTCTAGGTTAGATTTTTTTTTCCAGTAAGAATAACTCACATGTCATTTAGAAGGTGAAAAAGGAGAAGCCATTATTCTCAGGACACAATTGTGCCAGATGCAAGGGCAAAGGTGAGATTCACAGTGGCTTTCCAGCGAGCTCTTAAGAATCATTCTCATCACTGCTGGAGGCTGACAGTGCAAACTTCTTAGCAGTTTCCTGGCAAGTTTTAAGAGTCACCCACATTGATGCTCGAGTCTAAAATGACCAGTGCTGGCTCCCCTGACCTTTGCTTCCATAGCTTTTCCAAATTATGGGTTTCCACGCAAACCTATAATTCCGATATTAAACTTTTTATATCCCAGGTTCATAAAATGGCTTCTGTTTTTCTGATGGAAGTCTGATTGAAACAGGTTTCTGTACTAGAAGCATCCCCAAGGAACAGAACATTTAAAGTGGGAATCTCCAGTTAGTTATTTGATCTGCTTAGATTTCAGTCATGATTGTCCCTGTCATGCAATGACAAAATAGTTGCTTAATGTATCACCTTTGCCTGGAGTCAAGTGTCTACAGAAGGTGAGGCTTGAAATCGCTAAGTTCTTGTACTAATAGAACTTTATGGTACATAAAGAGTAGTGTGGATGTGATGACTGGTTCTTCCTGAACTGCAGAATTTAGAGAAAGAAAATCACAAGGTTAAAATCTTATTTATTTATTTATATCCAGCTTTACTGAGGATATAAATAGTTGACATATAAAAATTGTATATATTTAAATAAATGGTGAACATGATAAATTTTATATGCATATTTTACCTCAATAAAAAAGTTTCAACTAATGTATTGAAGATCTATAACACGATGTTTCGACATACGTATACGTGTGAAAGGATTGCCACAATCAGACTAATTAACATATCTGTCTCCTCACATAGTTACTTGTTTATTTTTGTGATGAGAGCATTTAAGATTTACTGTCCTAGGAAATTTCAATTTTGTAAAACAGTGTCATGAACTATAATCTCCTGTGTAAGGTATAATCTGTACCTTAGATTTCTAGAACTTACTCACTCTGCAAAGCTGAAACCTTGTTCACTTTGACCACTATCTCCCCATTTTCCCTACACCCAGCCCCTGGCAACCACCATATTGTTCTTTGCTTCTGTGATTTGACTCTTTTAGATCCCATACAGAAGTATGATCACCTAGTATTTATCTTTACCCCTGGCTTATTTCATTTAGCATAATATCCTCCAGGTTCATACATGTGATCATAAATGACAGATTTTCTTCTTTGCTAAGGCTGAATAATGTTCTGTGGTATATATATATCTATTTGCCACATTTTCTTTATTCATTCATCCATTGATAAAACTTTCAGGTTGATTCTATATCTTAGGTATTCTGAATAATGCTACAATGAACAAGATTGTGTGGCTATTTCTTGAATGCAATGATTTTATTTCCTTTGAATATATACCCAGAAGTAGGATTGGTGGACCATAGGGTAGTTTTATTTTTAGTTTTTTGAAGAACCTCTATACTGTTTTCCAAAATGGCTGCACCAATTTATTATACATTCCCACCTACAGTGTATAAGAGCTCCCCTTTGTTCACATCCTGGCCAACATTTAGTTTTTGTCTTTTTGATAATAGCCATTCTAACAGATGTAAAGTCTTATCTTATTGCACTTTTGATTTGCATTTCCCTGTTGAGTAGTGATATGGAACATTTTTTCATATACCTGTAAATGACCATTTATATGTCTTCTTTTGAGAAATGTTGATCAGGTCCTTTGCTCATTCTTTAATTAGGTTATTTGCCTTTTTGCTATTGAGTTGTTTGAGTTCCTAATATATTTTGGATATTAAATCTTTATCAAATGTATGGTTTGAAAATATGGTTTCCCCCTTCCATAGGTTGTCTCTTTAATCAGTTTTTTTCTTTCCTGTGAAGAAACTTCTAAATTTGATGCAATCATATTTGTATAGTTTTGCTTTTGTCACCTGTGCTTTTAGGGTTATATATTTTTAAAAAATAATTTCCCAGATCAATATCAAGAAGCTTTTCTTTTATGTTTTTTTTCCTAGGAATATTATAGTTTCAGGTCATACATTGAAATTTTTAATCTATTTTGAGTTTATTTTTGTACATGGTATAAGTGTTTACTTTCATTCTTCTATATGCATACATCTAGTTTTCCCAAAAACATTTATTGAAGAGACTGTCCTTTCTGTATTATGTAACATGGCACCTCTTTTTGAAGGTCAATTGACTGTTAATATGTGAATTTATTTTGGGCTCTCTATTCTGTTCCATTGGTCTATATGTCTGTTTTTTTTTTTTTTTTCCAATAATATGTTTCTCCATGGAGGCCTATATATGTCTGTTTTTATGTCAGCAGCATAGTGTTTTGCTTACTATAGCTTTGTACTATATTTTGAAATTAGGTAGTGTGATGCCTCCAGCCATGTTCTTTTTGCTCAAGATTGCTTTGGCTATAACAGGTTTTTCGTGGTTTCATATGAATTTTAATATTAATTTTTAAAAATTTCTATAAAAATGTCACTTTAATAGAGGTTGCATTAAATCACCTTGGTTATTATGAACATTTGAATACTATTAATGTAAATATGGGCGAACTTTTCATTTATTTGTGTCTTCATTATCTTCTTTCATGAATGTCTTATAGCTTTCACCTTCTTGATCATATTTATATCTAAATATTTTACTCTTTGTAATGCTATTGTGAATGGATTATTTTGTTAATTTCTAGAACAGTTCATTGTGAGCATATAAAAATGCTACTGGTTTTTGCATGTTGACTTTGTATCCTGCACCTTCCCTGAAATTGTTTGTAAGTTCTAACAGTTTTTCTTTTTTGGTGGGGTCTTTAGGATTTTCTATTTATAAAATCTGGTCATCTGTGCACAGAGATAATTTTACTTCTTCCTTTCCCAAAGGCATCCAAGAAAGTGGATGCCTTTCTTTTCTTTTTTTTTTTTTCTTTTCTTTTCTTTTCTTTTTTTTTCCTGATTGTTCTAGCTAGGATTTCCAGTACTATATTGAATAAAAGTGGTGAGAATGTATGTCCTTGTCTTGTTTCTGATCTTCGAGGGAAAATATTTAGCTTTTCACCATTGACTAAGATATTGGCTGTGGGCTTGTCATACATAGCTTGTGGGCTCGTCACATGTAGTTTTTGTTATGTTAAAGTGCTTTCCTGATATACCTAATTTGTTGGGAGTTCTTATCATGGAAGGATGTTGAATTTTGTTAAATAATTTTTCTGCATCTATTAAAATACTCATATAATTTTTATTCCTTTTGTTAGTGTGGTGTATCACATTTATAGATTCGTGTATGTTGAACTATTCTTACATCTCCAAGAATAAATACCACTCAATCATGGTGTATGAACCCATAAATGTGCTGATAATTTCAGTTTGGTAGTATTTTGTTGACCATTTTTTGTATCTATATTCATCAGAGTTATTGGCCTGTAATTGTCTTTTATTATAGTGTCCTTTGGTATCAGGGTAATGCTGGGCTTGTAAAATGAGCATGGAAGAATTCCTTTGCTTTAAGTTTTTGGAAGAGTTTGTGAAACATTGGCATTAATTATTCTTTAAATGCTTGGTAGAGTTCATGAGTGACACAATCAGTTTCTGAATTTTCATTTTGGGGAGGTTTTTAACTACTGATTCAATATTCTTATTATTGATCTGTTTAGATTTTATATTTTCTCATGATTCAGTGTTAGTAGGTTGTATGTTTCAAGGAATCTGTCTGTTTCTGCAGGTTATCCAATTTGGCGATGCATAATTGTTCATAGTGGTCTCTTGTATCTGTTGTATTTATGTGGCATCAGTTGTGATGTCTTCTCTTTCATTTATAATTTTATTTATTTGAGTCTTACATCTTTTTTCTTACTCTTGCTAAATGTTTGTCAATTTTGTTTACTTTTTCAAGAAAACAAGCCTTAGTTTCATTTCTATTGTTTTTCTATTTTATTTCTGTTTGATCTTCATTATTTCCTTTTTTTCTAATAACTCTAGGCTTACTTTGTTCTTTTTCATTTTGTGAATGTAATTTTAGGTTTTCTTATTTGAGCTCTTTATTTTCCCTTATTGTAGGCACTATTTCTGTAAACTTTCCTTTTTAAACTGCCTTTACTGCATCTCCTAAAGCTTATGTTGTCTTTCCAATTTTATTTTTCCCAAAATATTTTTTGATTGCCTTCTTGATTTCTTCTTTGAATTGTTGGTCATTTATGAGTGTGTTGTTTTAATTTCCAAATATTCAAAGATTTGTAAATGTTCCAATTTTTCTTCCATCATTGATTTTTTAGTTCACATTACTGTGATCAGAAAATGTATTTGATGTGATTCTCATTTTTACAAATTTGTTCATACTTGTTTTGTGGCCTAACACAAGGTCTGGAAAAAAAGGTGTAGTCTACTGTTGTTTAAAGGAAAACTCTGAATATGTTTGTTAGGTCCATTTGGTTTATAGTTTTGTTCAAATCTTCTGTTTCCTTATTGATTTTTTTTTTCCCCTGGATGATTTATCTGGTCCTGACAGTGGGTACTGAAGTTCTCTACTATTATTGCTGTCTACTTTCCCCTTACATTTTGCTAATATTTGCTGAACATATTTAGGTGCTACAATGTTGGGTGCAGACATATTTACAGCTGTTATATCCTCTTGATAAAGTGGCTCCTTTACCATTATATAACGACTTCCTTTGTATCAAGTGAATGCTTTTGACTTAAAGCCTATTTTGTCAAAGTATAGTGACATGCTTGTTCTCTTTTAGTTACTGTTTGAATAAGATGTCTTTTCCCATCCCTTCACTTTCAGCTTGTGTGTATTCTTAAAGCTAAAGTATTTCTCGTAGGCAACATACATAGTTGAATATTGCTTTTTCACCTGTTCAGCCAGTTTATGCCTTTTGATTAGAGAAATAATCCATTTACATTTAAGGTAATTATTGATGGTTACATTTAAAGTAATTAAATGGTAATTTATCAATAAGTAACAATAGTAATTTTTCCAATAATTACTTGAAATGTAAATGTAAATGGATTTACATTTAAAGTGATTATTGATAAATTACTATTGCTGTTTTGTTCATTGTTTTCTGATAGCCATTTCTCTGTTCCTGTCTTCCCTTATTGGCCTCTTTTTGTGATTTAACTTTTTATTTTTGCAATTGCATGCTTTAATTCCTTTTTCTTTGAGTGTGTTTTCTACAGGTTTTCTTTCTGTAGCTGCTGTGGGGTTTATATAAAACATTTTATAGTTATTATAGTCTATTTTAAGCTGACAACTTCAACTGCATTTAAAACCTCTACACTTTATATTTTCTTCTCCCGACATTTCATGTCATTGGATGTCATAATTTATATCTTTTTGTGTTATGTATCCATTAACAAATTATTGTAGCTATACTTCTTAACATTTTTGTTTTTTAACTTTTATACAAGTTAAAAGTAATCCACACATGTCCAATACAGAATTAGAACATTCTTAATGTGATTCTATTCTTAACTTTACAATGAGTTTTATTTATTAATGTCCAACATTTATTTTAGGTTCAGTGGGTACATGTGCATTTTTGTTACATGAGTAAGTTGCATGTCATGGGGATTTTGTGCACTGATAATTTTCTTTGCAAGCTTGCTAGCATCTGTTGCTTTTTGACTTTTTAATAATAGTTACTCTGATTGGTGTAAGAAGTTATCTCATTGTGGTTTTGATTTGCATTTCTCTAATTATTACTGATATTGAGCATTTTTCATATGTCTTGTTGGCTGTGCTTATGTTTCTTTTGAGAAGTGTATGTTCGTGCTCATGTTCTTTGCCCACTTTTTATTGGGGTCGTTTGTTGATTTGTTTAAGTTCCTTGTAGATTCTAGATAAGAGACCTTTGTCAGATGCATAGGTTGCAAATATTTTTCTCCCATTCTTTACATAGTCTGTTTACTCTGTTAATAGTTTTTGTTTTGTTTTGTCTTGTTTTTTTTTATTTACTTGGCCCTGCTCAAGCAGGACTTCAAAAAATTTGCTAACTAACTCCATCTGTTCCTTTTCATGAAAACCTTTAATAAAAGGCAACAGATTTATTCACTCCGAAGAGAAACCAGAAAAATAGTTTCTTATGCCATGCATAAATTTAATTAGGTCTCACTTGTCAATTTTTGTTTTTGTTACAATCACTTTTGGAGTTTTTGTTATGAAATCTTTGCCAGTTCTATGTCCAGAATGGTATCTCCTATGTTTTCTTCAAGGGTTTTTATAGTTTTAGGTTTTACATTTGAGTCTTTAATCTATCTTGAGTTGATTTTTTTACATAGTGAAATAAAGTGGTCCAGTTTTAATTTTCTGCATATCTTATTCCAGGATCATTTATTGAATAGGGAATCCTTTCCCCATTGCTTGTTTTTGTCAACTTTGTTAAAGATCAGATGGTTGTAGGCATGCAGCTTTATTTCTGTGCTGACTTATTCCATTGGTGTATGTGTTTGTTTTTGTACCGGTACCATGATGTTTTGGTTACTATAGCCTTGTAGTATAGTTTGAAGTTGGATAGTGTAATGCTTCTGGCTTTTCTTTCCCACTAAGGATTGTTTTGAGTATTTAAGCTCTTTCTAGGTTCTGTATATATTTTAGAAGAGTTTTTTTCTAATGCTGTGAAAAATAACATTGGTTAGTGTTACAAAAATAGCATTGAATCTGTAAGTTGCTTTAAGCATTATGACCATATTATCAATATTGCTTCTTCTATCCATGAGCATGAAACGTTTTTCCATTTGTTTGTGTTATCTCTGATTTCTTTCAGCAGTGTTTTGTAATTCTTATTGTAAAGATCTTTCATCTCCCTGGTTAGTTGTATTTCTAGGTATTTTTTTTTCTTTTCTGACTAATATGAATAAGATTGTATTCTTTATTTTGCTCTAAGCTTGAACATTATTGGTGTGTAAAAATACTACTGATTTTTGTACATTGCTTTTATATCTTCCAACTTTGTTGAAGTTGTTTATCAGATCTAGAAGGTTTTGGGCAGACACTGTGGAACTTCCTAAGTATAAAATAATATCATTTGTAAATAGAGATAATTTGAATTCCTCTCTTCCTCTTTGAATTTTAAAATTTCTTTTTCTTGCCTGATTATTCTGGCTAGAACTTCCAGTACTATACTAAATGTGAGTGGTGAGAGTAGGTATCCTTGTCTTGTTCTGGTTTTCAAGGGAACTGCTTTTAGCTTTTGCCTGCTCAATATGACATTGTTTGTAGGTTTTTCATAGATGACTCCTATTATTTTGAAGTATATTCCTTTGAATCCTAATTTTTGAAGATTTTTAACATCAAGGGATATTGAATTTTATTGAAAGCCTGTTCTTTGTCTATTGAGATAATCATGTGGTTTTTGTCTTTAGTTCTGTTTATGTGATGAATCACATGTATTGATCTGCATATGTTGAACCAACCTTGCATCCCAGAGCTAAAGCTTACTTGATCATGGTGGTTTTTTGATATATTGCTGGATTTGATTTGCTAGTATTTTGTTGAGGATTTTTACCATGTATGTTTATTAAGGATATTGACCTGAAGATTTCTTTTTTGTTGTGTCTTTGCAAGGTTTTGGTATAAAATAATGCCAGCTTCATAGAATGAGTTAGGCAGGAGTCCCTCTGCCACAATTTTTTGGAATAATTTCAGTAGAATTTGTACTAGCTCTTTTTTGTACATCTGCTAGAATTCAGCTGTGCATCTGTCCAGTCCTGAACTTTTTTTGGTTGGTAGGCTTTTTATTACTCATTTAATTTCAGAATTCACTGTTAATCTGCTCAGGGTTCCCATTTTTTTCCTGGTTCAATCTTGGGAGGTTGTATGTTTCAAGGAATTTATCAGTTTCTTCTAGATTTTCTAGTTTGTGTGCTCAGAGGTGCTTATAATAGTTTATAAGGATTTAAAAAATTTCTGCAAAGGCTGGGTGTGGTGGCTCACACCTATAATCCCAGCATTTTGGGAGGCTGAGGTGGGTGGATCACCTGAGGTCAGGAGCTCAAAACCAGCCTGGCAAACATGGTGAAACTCTGTATCTACTAAAAATAAAAAAAAAAAATTAGCTGGACTTTGTGGTGGGCACCTGTAATCCCAGCAACTTTGGGAGCCTGAGGCAGGAGAATTGCTTGAACTCAGGAGGTGGTGGTTGCGGTGAGCCAAGATTGTGCCATTGTACTCCAGCCTGGGTGACAAGAGGGAATCTCTGTCTCAAAAACAACAACAACAACAAAAAAAACCATTCTGTAGGATTGGTGATAGTGTCCCTTTTGTCATTCTTGATTGCATTTAAAAAGAATTTTCTCTTTTCCTTTATTAGTCTAGATAGAGGTTTATCAATCTTATTTATTCTTTCAACAAACAAATTTTGGTTTTATTGATCTTTTGTATTTTTTTTTTTGCCATCTCAATTTCATTCAGTTCAGCTCTTGTTTTGGTTATTTCTTTTCTTCTGTTAGTTTTGAGGTTAGTTTCTTCTTTCTGTAATTCCCCTAGGTGTGATGTTAGGTGGTTAATTTGAGATCTTTCTAGCTTTTCAATATAGGTGTTTAGCACATAGACTTTTTATCTGAATACTACTTTAGTTGTATCCTAGGGATTCCAGTATGTTGTATCTTTCTTTTCACTAGTTTCAAGGAATTTCTTGATTTCTGCCTTAATTTAATTGTTTACCCAAAAGTCATTCAGGAGCAGGTTGTTAAATTTTCATGTAATTGTATGGTTTTGAGAGATCTTCTAGTATTAATTTCTGTTTTTATTATGCTGTGGTCCAAGAGTATGATTGGTATGATTTTTATTTATTTTAATTTGTTGAGAATTGCTTTATGGATTGGCATGTGGTCAATTTTAAAGTATGTGCCATGTGCAGATGAGAAGAATGTATATTCTGCTGTTGTTGGGTAGGGTGTCCGGTAGATGTCTTTTAGGTTGATTTAGTCAGAAGTTGAGTTTAGGTACCAAATGTCATTGTTAGTTTTCTGTCTCAATTATGTGTCTGATACTGTCAATGGGGTGTTGAAGTCTCCCACTATTATTGTGTGTTTGTCTATGTCTCTTTGTAGGTCTCTAAGAACTTGTTATATGAATCTGGGTGCTCCAGTGTTGGGTGCATATATATTAGGATAGTTAAGTCTTCTTTCTGAATTGAACCCTTTCCAATTATGAAATGGCTTTCTTTGACCTTTCTATCATTATTGGTTTAAAGTATGTTTTGTGTGGAATAAAATAGCAACCCTGGCTCTTTTTAGTTTTCTATTTGCTTGATAGATTTTCTCTATCCTTTTACTTTGAGCCTATGGGTGTCATTGAATGTGAGCTGGGTTTCTTCAAGACAGCATACAATTGAGTTTTGTTTCTTTGTCCAACTTGCCACACTGTAGCTTTTAAGTGGGTCATTTAGCATGTTTACATTCAAGATTGGTATTAATGTGTGCAGATTTGATCCTGTTATGTTTTCGTGTTTTTAGCTGCTTGTTATGTAGACTTGACTGTATAGTTGCTTTACAGTGTTAATGGTCTGTGTACTTAAGTATGTTTTTGTGGTTGCTGGTAATAGTCTTTTGTTACCATGTTTAGCATTCCTTTAAAGACCTCTTGTAAGGCAGTTCTGGTAGTAATAAATTCCCTTAGCATTTGCTTGTCTAAAAGGAATTTTATTTCTCCTTTGTTTTTGAAGCTTAGTTTGGCTGGATATAACATTCTTGGTTGAAATTTCTTTTCTTTTAGATGCTGAATATAGGTCCCCAATTTCTTTTGGCTTCTTCTGAAAGGTTTGCTGTTAGCCTGATGGTGTTCCCATTTTATGTGACCTCACCCTTCACTCTAGCAGTCTTTCATATTTTTTCTTTCATTTTGATCTTGGAGAACTTGATAACTATGTGTCTTGGGAATGGTTGTCTTATACAGTATCTTGCAGAGGTTCTCTGAATTCTCTGAGTTTGAACATCAACCTTTCTAGTGAGGTTGGGAAAATTTTTGTGAACAATATTTTCAAATATATTTTCCAAGTTGCTTGCTGTTTCTTCCTCTCAGGTATACCAATGAGTTGTAGGTTTTGTCTCTTTACGTAAACCCATCTTTCTCAAAATTTTTATTCATTCTTTTTTATTCTTTTTATTTGTTTCTGACTGACTGAAATAATTCAAAATGGTTTTCAGGCTCTGAAATTCTTTCCTTAGATTGGTCTATTCTGCTTTTGATACCTCTGATTGTATTGTGAAAATCCTGCAGTGAGTTTTTCAGCTGCATAAGCTCAGCTTGGTTCTTTCTTAAAGGGCTATTTTGTCTTTCACTCCTGTACCCTTTTACTGGATGCCTTAGATTCTTTGAATTATGTTTCAATTTTCTCCTAAATCTGGATGATCTTCATTGCCTTCCACCATCCTGCATGCTGACCTAGGGGATGCTTCCTTCTGCTCTCAATCTCTACATCTTCATCACCAAAGAGAACCCACTTCTTAAGAAGAGAGTCTGACTGTTTAAGTTGCCAGAGTTTTTGTGCTATTTTATTTTCCCATCTGGGTGGGCTGATTTTCCTTTAATCTTTTATTGTTGTTGAAAGCTTTATTTGTATACACTTAGGATAAATGAAAATTTTATGATTTAGCTAAAACTTCATTCTTTGAAAAGTAATATTTTACACAAGGAGAAGTTAAGGGTACTGGCTCCAAAGACAAAGCCTAAATTCAAGCCCAGTTTCACCATTTACACCAGTCTCCTGGTTTTACATAGTTTCCTTATGACATAAGGTACTCAATGACACATGCCCAGCACACAGTAAGTGCTCTGTAAGTGTTGACACTACGAATTTAAGCAGCACCACTGGTAAACTAAGTTCAGATATCAGAGGTGGATACTATTTATACAGTTGAGGTGATGCCATGGTGAAATTTTTAGATCAAGAGGCATTTGGGAAACATGAGAATGGAAGAGGAAATGGCACCTGGAAATAAATGTTAAAGGAACCTATTTTATAATATAGCAGTGTCTGGACTTCTAGAATAGTAAAAAGGGAGGCTGTGGTAAAGAAGATAAAAGCCCTCCCACCACCCAGCATGCTGAACTAGGGGATGCTTCCTTCTACTCTGTGGTTAGACCCTCCAGATGGCAAAAAATGAAAAGAAAGCACATTCTTCATTCTTCAACCTAAATCATCCCCTTGGCTTAATCTCTATACCTTCATCACCAAGGAGAACCCACTTCTTTTATCTAAAAGGTCTGCTGTTCACATAGGTAAACACGACTGCAAAGGCTCTCCATTCATCTGAATGAAGATGCCAAAAAAGAACTTTTATTGGAGGTTTGTTTGTTGCATTCAAATTATACAATGTAAGTGGTAAAAAGTATACATTATGCAAAACCCCCACATCATGTATTTCCTCTAAATTCACAGTACAAAGCAAATTATGGAAATTATGTGGTAGGGAATCAACAATGGCACATTTTCTTCTTCCTTAAGGAAAGTCACATCAGTCATTAATATTTATTTTCCTGTGAAGTTCATTGCTCTGATTTTTCAGGGCTCCTTCAACTCTTTTTTTGTTTTGTTTTGTGTTTTGAGACAAAGTCTGACTCTATCACCCAGGTTGGAGTGCAGTGGCACAATCTCAGCTCACTGAACCCTCCGCCTCTCAGGTCTAAGCAATGCTCCTGCCTCAGCCTCCCGAGTATCTAGGACTAAGGCCCCTACCACCAGACCTGGCTTTTTTTTTTTTTTTTTTCTTTGGTAGAGAAGGGGTTTCACCATGTTGGCCAGGCTGCTTCTGAACTCCTCACCTCAAATGATCTGCCTGCCTTGGCCTCCCAAAATGCTGGGATTATAGGTATGAGCCACCATGCCTGGCCTCTTGCTTCAATTTGTAAACTCCAGAAAACTAAGGAGTAGAAAAATGACTCTCATCCGTAGGATTTGACATTCCAACCTTTCATTTACTTGGCAAATAGATACTGAAATCTGACAAATTTCAGGCTTTGCACCCTCCCTCTCTTTGAGAGTTGGCCGATGGCTTCAGTAAGAGTAAGCTGGAAGCTGTAACACATGCATTTACTTAACTTTATTTAATATTTTCCTTTTTTAAACTGTAGATTCAGATATGACTATACAATTGTACTTTTCTAAATATTTTTTTCTTCTGCAGTTACAAACCCTTCATCTGAGATGGTGTAGGTATGAAATAGAAATTGAAAAAAGGCAAATTATTCTATTTTCATTAGAAATTTAACTTCAGTACTGTTTCTATCACAGGATTATTTTCACAAACCATAAAACTAATCTACAAAAAGCTATTACTGGTCTTTTTGCTTTACTAATTGGTAAAACTTCCACAAAATTTTAATCAGTAGCAAACCATGTAACAAACTTGTGTTTTAACATAAAGCTATGACTATTTGAGAATACTTTTGGTTAAACTTCATACAAAAAAGAAGTGAAAAAGTGTAGGAAAATAGATCCTTTTTTTGCTTCAACTCACAAATGGCAGATTTGCAGTGGGCTAGAACAGAAACAGCAGGGCTTTTCAGAAACTCCAGTATTTTAAAGACAAGTTCTCAATATTTTGCCCAGGCTGGTCTCAAACTCCTAGACTCAAGAGATCCTCCTGTTCCTGCCTCCAAAGTAGGTGGGATTATAGAGCATGTGCCACTTTGCCCCACTCAGGTCTTTTGATTAAGCTACCGATAAAGGCTAAGCGCATTCAGACTTATAAAATCCTTGAATGAGACTCCTCTCAATTCAGGGTAGCATGATGTCATCTCTGAAGTTGTTCCTCAAGATAAAGAGAGAGCAGATGGCCAGGACTAGAGCATGATCCACAACAAGGCTAAGTGAATGGGTATAAAGTATAAGGCAGCAGCTTTCTACCTCTAGGGGACATCAGAAATACCTGCATCTTTCTAAACATACGAGGGCTTGGACCTCATTCCCCTCCAAAGGTGGAGCTCTAGGCAGGTAGGTCTTGCCAAAGTTTAGTTGGCAATTCTGATGTGTGCCACAGAGAACAAACTATTGGTGCAGTGTTTCTGCCAGGCAAATGCACAACCTTTATTTGGCGTAAGTGGAGATGATTTGTCAATGGTTCATTCTATAATATCACCACTGTAAGAATTCCTTCCTTTGTCTACCCTGGCTGCAGATTACCCAGCAATAGGCATGCATAAAATGTCAATTCCCTTCATAACCAAAGTTAGAATTTTAAGCGAATATTTGCTTTTCACACTGTGCTTCTTTTATGTGGTAGAGCTAGGATGTACTTTTTGACTTGTTATTTGTAGCTAAAACCAAAAATTCTTCTGGTTTTAGTGTCCTGCTAAATCTCTTGTTTTAAAGATAAAGAGATTTGTACATTCTTCAAAAAATGAACATACAGAAAACATCAATCTTAGCAATTTCTGATAAAAAGAAAAAAGCACCCTGATTCTAACTTACCACTGATGTTTACTAAACTTTTAAGCTTTAAGTTATGTAACAGGATCATAATTTCTTTCCCCAGTTACTAACAGCGAGATTCTCTCAAATCCCCAAAAGGGAAGTCCAAATCACCATGCTGTAGATTCCTATGGCTTAACTTCTTCAGTGTTTCTCTGCAAAGGGGCCAGAATGATCCCAGTCTTCCTGTCTTCACTCTCAGAGCTGTAAAATTATGCTTTTCGATGTATTCTTGGACAAGTTCTCGTATCAAGTAGCAAACGTTCTGGCCCCTTCTGAGGGCTCTCCAGGTTTTTGTAGATAAAATATCATTAGTAATCCATTCATTCACTACACGAATGTTGCTCAGGTATTTTCACAATACATCAGATTCATGGATGAATTTCTGAGCGTCATTTCCAGCCCGAGTAATACATGTGAGCTCATAGTCTGCCATGATTTGGGTGATGTCTTCACTCTTCCACACACTGGGAACACCAAAGGACTCCAGTAAATCTGTCCTGTACAATAGCTTGACCTTTGTTGCACCTTTTCTTTTGGGCTCTAGGGATTTCATTTAACTAGGATCTTGTCTTTGTTCAGTCCACTTCCTCTTTTGTCCAGGCCTTTCTAGCATAGGCAAGTTCTGCTGATTATCAGTTATTAGCCTCTAGTTTCTCTTGATGGTGTATTAGCACCTTAACAGTCTCTATCCACTCCTTCCAAAGACTTTCCCATTCAATTTCCAACTTCCAGCCATTTGGAATTCTTGGTGGCAAGTTCTGACATGATGACCCAGCCACGGGCAGGAATGAATCCTTTCTTCTGGTGTGTGTTGCCAACAGGAGAGATTACGTCTTTGACAACTCTATATCATCCTGTTCCACTCATGTCGTCCTTGGCCAGTTCAAACAACCTGAGGTGTATGTTGGTGATAGGATTAAAAGAACCACAAGCAAAGAGAACCACTTCAGTCTTCTTTGAATTTTCTATGGTAAGAACTTGAAGTTGTTGATTTCAATGGAAAACTGTAATGCCTCCCTTGTCTTTTCCATGCTTCTGGATTTGTCGCCTTCCCTGAAGGCATGTCCAGATGCAGGGTTTTTCTTAAAGGTCCTCTCAGCCTCTCCAGGAAAAACCTTAGAAAGGCTGTGGTAGGCTCTAGGGAGAAATTGTTTCTCAAAGGAGAAAATGTTTCGTAATCTTTACAATTGCTGTTCTTTGGATGGGACCTTTTGCTTTTATTTTCTTTGATGCCCTTGAGAATTTGCTTGTGGTATAAGTTGGGTTCAGCAGACTGGCTTCATTTTGGGAAGATTTCAGGGGGCCAAGGCTCAGCTCAGCACTCCTGGGCCATGTGCTGTAACCCTGAAGGGCTGGAATATGGCCCACAGCTTTGTTCTGTGGCCTGTCAAGTTTAAATACCTGCTGTGCTAGAGGGGCTGAGGTGTTCCTGGTTGGCTGGCGACAACACTCCAATGGGAGGTGCTGGCAGAAGCACTTCACCAGAGTAGCGGCAGAGTGGTTTGTGATGTGCACTGGTGGCAGTGGGACAGTGAAGTCCACCCATGCATGTTGGCAAAACAACGGGGGGAGGCTTCACTTGGGTGCATACTGACGGGTCATTCTGCAGAAGCTCCTCAACAGATAGGCGGGATCTGCCAGCAAAGGGGCTTCGGCAGTGGCCACTGCGACGCACCCTAGTTGGGTATCTGAGGCTGTACTGCCAGTGGCACAGTGTAGGCAGTGCAGGCAAGTAGGCCTAGCCAGGCAGGGACCTCAAGAGAGACTGGCAGCTAGGGTGGCACTCAGATCAGAGTGGCCTTATCTTATGGGCAAAACAGCCTAGCTCTGTCAGCTCCAACATTCAACAAAGGCCAAACATTCCTAAGGAATGTGGCAAGCCTTGGGGGGTTGGCACTCCTGGTCATGATCCACTGCAGCCGTTCCCATGTCAACATTTCCGGGCTCCACATAGGTTGGAGTCCTGCCCCTGACAGCTCTACTAGCAGCTGTCTCTGCCAGCTCAAGTGTGGGGTCATGTGACCTCCTGCATGCAGCATTCTGGAGGTATGCTGAGAGTAGGCCACTACATGCCTGTTTAACTAATCCCTTCCCCAGGAGGCTTTGGGGGCCAGGAATGAGTTTTGGTGCTTGACAACCTCATTCAGAGTTCTCAGCTTCCTCCCCCTTTAGCCCAATTTCTGCATCCTCCCTTCATCCACTCTCAATGCCTAAAGATCTAAAGATCTGCTTGGGCTGTGCTGGTCTTCTTGATGGCCTGGTTTTTCAGTGGGAGTTGCTCTTCTTGGCTGCATCTAATCAGTCATCTTGGCCCTTCTTCTTTGCCTGTGGTGAATTTCATACCTTTATATGTTTTTATGTTGTTAGTGTTCTTTTGTTTCAAGTTGAAAAACTTTAACATTTCTTTTAAGGGAGGTCTAGTGGTAATGAACTCACACAGCTTTTGTTGGTCTGGAAAAGTCTTTCTCTTTCATTGCTAAAGGACAATTTGAGTATAGTGTTCTTGATTGACAAAGTCTGTCCCCTACCTTCCAGCCAACACTTTAAATATATCATCCCATGCTCTCCCGGCCTACCAGGTTTCTACTGTGAAATCTGCTGATAGCCTTTGGAGGTTTTCTTGTATATAAATGAGTCATTTTCTTCTTGCTACTTTCAAAATGGTCTGAAATTCCAGAATGGAAGGGGAGGTGCATACTTAAACATCAGGAATGAGATGGGGAAACTCAGTTTAATGGTCATCAAAGCCTACTATTACTTGAGCTGTATAATAAAATATTAAGCATGAAACTTTCTAGGCTTGCAGTAACAGATGTATTCATTCATTCATTCATTCATTCATTTAGAGATGGAGTTTTTCTCTGTTTTCCAGGCGGGAGTGCAATGGTGCGACATCAGCTCAGTGCAACCTCCGTCTCCTGGGTTCAAGCAATTGTCTCGCCTCAGCCTCCTGAGTAGCTGGGATTACAGGCACCCGCCACCACGACCGGCTAATTTTTGTATTTTTAGTAGAGGTGAGGCGCACCATACCTGGCTAATTTTTGTATTTCTAGTACAGTTGAGGTTTCACCATGTTGGCCAGGCTGGTCTCAAACTCTTGACCTCAGGTGATCCACCTGCATCAGCCTCCCAAAGTGCTAGGATTACAGGTGTGAACCACTGCATCCAGCCTAGCAATGGATTTCTTTTACGAGTCACTTGTGCTTTGGTTTTAATAATGACTGGTAATTTCCCTGTGTTGTGAGATATGACAGTGGTTTGGCACACACAGTATTAGCATTATTGTCATCTCTGTGTCTAGGTTTATGAGCAAGAAGACCCTTTGGCTAGCTCATGGGAACCTTGAGAAATGAGAATTAGACAAGGCTCAGTGGAAGAATGAAAGCTGTTGTCACTATGGAGCCATCTTGTATTTATTCTTCCTGTTTGCTAATTATTTTTTGTTTTCCTTTTCATAGCCCCCGTGGCAAACTCATGACCTTGTTGCTTTGCATTAAAAACTCTCAGCAGTTTTTTTTTCTGGTTCACTGAGTTCACAAGCACTGTCTGAGTGGCACCAAGCATTAAGGTTAATCTGAGCAATTCATTGGCCTTTTTATCTATGTGACCACCAGAAAATTTAGCAAAGCAAAACAACAACAACAACAATAACAAAAAGACATTATTAACTGATGCCTACAGACTATTCTCTTGCTCAGCAAATAACATTGAGCTCAAGTCAATATGGCTGCCACAGATCTAGTCCATAATATACCCCAAGGCTGAAATTATTGGAGCTCAATGGGCAGAACCTGGATATGAAAATTTGGGGCAAGTACTTGAAGCCGAATTCAGCTACTAATGGCAGAAAAAACAGGCAGACAAGTAAATTATGGTGTCCGAGAAGCACAGTGATAAATGATTTCTGAATCTTGCCCCTCCTATTGGAAGTACAGGGGCACCTGGTACTACTTTACAGGATGTTGAGTGTCATTGTCTGAGACTGAGAATGCAGAACGATGGGTGTATGAGTGCTGAGGAAGTCAGAAAGATTACCAGGTCTTAAAAGCAAGAGTAAAAATATTGTTTGGGATATGGAAGTAGGAGTTAAGAGTTTGAGGGAGAAGTTTCAGCAAGAGCAAAGTAAGAAAAATGGAGTGGAGCATGAGAAACTTATATTTAACATCCAGGAAGAGTGGGAGTCACTCCACCATTGTTCTGGTGGAAGCTGGATTAAAGATTAAGGAATTTGAGGGCAGTGGATGAAGAGTACTTTGTGAGCAGATATTATTGCCTCAATCTTGGGTTCTGTCTTCAGAAGCAGGCCTTCAGTTTTTGAAGAGAATTTCTGGGAGCTAGGTATAGTTTTTTCTTTGGAGTAAATGAGGGAAATAGGATGCTGGAGTAGGATTTCAATCACAGTGAAATTATGGAAGTTCAAATCTTGGATACAGGTGGAAACTTTCTTTTTCTTTTCAAACTTGTGTTCTTGAAAAGCAGAAACGTTTTCACAAAAATCATAGTATTCTAGATACCAAAACCAAAGTAATAATTTCAAGTACAAATTCATTACTTACTAAAGTTCATTAAGTCTTCATGTGGAATAGAATAGATTCCAAGACCTGGGGTATAATTGGACAGAGGCAGTCCCAGCAATGTATAGCGGAACATGCCCGACAGTTCAGAACAGTTTGTACAAGAATCATAATCAAGTGGGAACCAAATAATCGTTGGGCACCACTATACACAAAGAAAAAAATTACTAAAAAAAATTAGGTGTGTAAATGTGTGTGTTTGTGTGCATGTATGTGTGTATATACATGTACATTTGTGTGCGTATGTGCATGTGTGCACACACAAATTTACCTGGGAGGTGAGGGATAAGATGCACAAATAATACATATAAAGCTTGGTACAGCTTTTGTTTAGCTCTAAATCTAGTTGAGAAAATAAGTCATAATAAACACTCATATAAAAAAATAAACATGGCGATTAAGTGAAAAGAAGGTCAAGGTCACTGGGACTATGGTGTTCAGAGAAGCACTAACCAGAGAGGTATATTTGAAACCGAACTCAGTTGGAAATGTAGGATTTGGATAGGTAAAGAAGAGGAGAGAGGACATGAGTAGTGAGAGGAAAGGCGTTAGAAAAGAATGTGGAGGTGGAGGTGTGTTGACATGCCAGTGAAGATGCCACTATGACTGGCATGGAAGGTTTTGTAGGGGAGTAGTGTAGCTTAAGCCAAAAGGAAGACATGGAGTTCATGTTCTGAATTTAAACCATTGTTTTTGACTGTTTGTTACAGTTTGATGTTTAGCCCATCACAGCTACTTTTCTGTTGCTATTCTATTCATTTTGACTTCAACTAGAAATTATAGGGGATAAGGAGGTTTTAGGCAATAAATAGCTAATATTTTGGTGTATTGATTCTTGAAGGTATTTTTTAAATTTCTTAATTTTAGTGTTACAAAAGAGTGTTTGTTTGGTTTGTAGTACAACTAATAAGTGCATAAGAGGTTAAGTTGGAATTTGAACCTAGGTGGCCTTTTCTAAATCCTGTATTCTCTCCATATATGCTGACATCTAAATATCTATTCCTTGAACCTGTCTTGGCATTATATATATATATATATATATATATATATATATATATATATATATGTGTGTGTGTGTGTGTGTGTGTGTGTGTGTGTGTGTAAATATATATGCACACACATAAATGCCATGTACTGAGCTCTTGGTTGCGCAAGCACCATGCCAGGTATTTTCTACATTAGAATATACAAAAGTACATAAGGAATGTGTGTTTATTTGACCTGCATTTAATTGTACAAGAGTATAAAACCTTGTTTTCTTTTGTAAGAAGTCATCAATGAGTGAATGGCATTGTGTGTACACAAACTTTCAGCAGGGTGACAGATGACAGTGATTGACTGTGTGGGTGGGTATTCCAATGAATGCTGAAATGGGAATGATGTGTGCATAAGGTGTGTGAGAGGGAATGTGGTTGTCTTTGACCAAAGTCATTAGTCAGTTGCGTCTACATTAAGGATAATAGTGTGGTGATATGAGGGCACAGCAGTTGGAGGCTGGGTTTCCATTTGGAGGGTAGGGGATTCAATCAGAGTATATGGGTATGGCCTACTATCTTAAGATTATTGCTAAAGGCATAACAATTGATCTGTATGATAAGCCTGGGATAGTTTTCTCTCAGAGGCAAAAAAATCCCTAGTCAAATCTGCAAAAGAGTTGTTATGCTCTTTGTGTGTTGTGTGTGTGTGTGTGTGTGTGTGTGTGTGTGTGTGTGTGTCTTTCAAAGCCAGCAGTGAAAGGCCAAGTAAAGCACTGCAAGGCAACATAAATGATTTAAGACCCAACGATTTTGCCAGGGAAACATTCAAGACAGAGTCTAATCCTTTAATCTAACCCCAGTCTCTTTAAAAGCTTTGAGCTAGGAGTTGACTCAGCACGTCAGTGCCAAGAAGATCCATTGACCCTGAGTTCAGTGCTGAGAAATTGAGAAATGTTCTTTTTAATGTCTATTCAATAAATACAGCATCCACCTTGCAAGGGGCTGCACAATCCACTTCAAATCCATTATGGGATGTTCTTGTGGGCTGACAAGTTGTCCTGAGACAACAGTGGCCATGAGATGAGGTTAACCCTTTCTGTGGAATGTAAATCGTCACAGCCACTGCCATTGCTGGCTCTACTAAGACCTTGGAAAGAAGATGCTTGAATTGATATGAGAGCCTGGTGGTGTGCATTTCCCTTTAGACTAAGGCCACCTTTTACAGAATGCATAAACTCATACACGGATATCTACATATAACCTACAAAATAGTATTTTAAAAAACAAAAACAATGACAAAAGATGTTACATCTGTCCTTGTTACCACACTTGGAGATAGAGATCAGATTTCTCTCACCTCATTTGGCATGGAAAATCACTGTCATGTTGCTTGTGAATACTGTGGCTATGCTTTATAAATTCCTCATAAAAACATGTGAAAATGATGTGTGATAAAGAATAGTTGTGATAATAACAGGTAAATGGAGAAATCTAAGAAATGTGGTTTGGGTGCTGAAGTATTCGATTTTTGTGCACATTTCAGTGGTTTATGAGACAAATGGGAGAAAATATATAAAAACCAGGACAATTCCAAAAAATGTTTAATGTTGGCTAACTGTCCTGCTATGAGGCCACAGGGAAAAGCGACCTAGAAATAAACACACTGACAACTTTCTCCAGAGTTGGACCAAGTCAAGGCTGAGGCTCAGTGCTTTGGATTCTTTGCATTATAATAACACATTCTCTGGCATGAAATTATTCGGTTCACAGCAGAGTGTATATGTGTTGAATAAATATTTGTGGATTGATAGATAGCTGGTTTGCTGTATGTGTTACCACATTAACCAACATAGACTGATTGTCTATTGTTTGCCAAATTGCTCATCACTATCGATTCATTCATTTAGCAAGTTCTTATTGAGGACCTTCTAACTATCAAGGATCCATTAAAACTTAAAGTAGAGTTTTGGATGCTTGGGAGAGCCAAGATTATTTGCAGGGTTGCCAGACGTGCTTTCCTTGAAGCCGGTCTTATAGAATTTTATAGGTATTTTGTGAAAAATGGTTTCTATTGTCAAATCAGTTAGGGACACACTCATCAAAGTATAGAAGTGGTTTTTATCAGAATCCCTCTCCAATAATAAGCTTAATTGTCAATCTCAAGAAGGGGGTTACAACATGTAATGTTTAGCCAATTTTTGACCATAAAGTAGTCATTTTTCCAAAAAAAGGGATTTCTTAGAACTAGCATTCTGTAGAGCATACCTTGAAGAATGCTTTCCATTGAATTCAAGTATGATGACTTTCTGAAAGCAACTAGAAGAATTTTGCAGTCAACCTTGATTTTCTCCTTTGTGTCTGAGAAGTTGCTAGCAGTTTGCTTCAGTGGACTCTGAGGAGGCCAGATTTATGCCTCCCAACCGAGTAAAGTGACTTCAATGTACAGATTGCTGGTGTTGAGAAATGTAAGCTCTGGGGATAAGGGAGGGCTTAAGCAGCCAGGGAATATCTCAGCAGAAAAAATGACTACATGGCTCTGCCCTTCTCCATCCCTGCCATGTTCCCCCTGGGTCTATTTAGATCAGGGATAGAGCACTGTGTCCAGAGCTGGGCTGCCTGTTTGCAGGGTTAAGAGTGATTTCTTCTTTCGTTTTGCACTTTCATATGCCTCTCACTGCACACCCTCAGGCCAGGAGAAGAGGTCATATTAATACTTGTTTAAACTGACTTTGTCTCCCTTTTTGCAGAGGAAAGAGCTATCTCCATTATCCTAATCAGTGTTACCTAGTGAGCAGGTGTGGGAGAGAATGGACATTTATTATATTCCATGAGCCAGCTAGGCTGCTAGGCATTTTATACAGTCACTTTTGGGAGAGGTATTATTTTTGTCGTTTTAGAACCAGAGTTAACGTGAGTAATTTACTCTAGGTTATGAACTGGTGAATGGTAAAAATGGACTTGAATCTGGTTCTGACCGTTTCCAAACCACAATGCACTGTAAGCTAGATGCAGGTACGGTGCTTTACAGGAGGCAAAAAGTTCCACATGGGTTATTTCATTTGGATTCTGATCAGTTTTATTAAATCAGCTTGAAGATTAAAATAAAAATAGAAGAGATTCCCACTTATCCATGGTCACAAAGCAAGTCAAAGGCTCAATGAAAAAGATCCCTATCTAAGCTTGGGCTAGACATCCAATCTCAAAACAGAGGATGACTTAAGTTGTGTTTATAATAATCATGACTATCATTTGTAAATTCATAATAATTCATAAATAAAATCCACCTATTTAATCCTTAAACATTCTAAAAGTAGAATTTTATTTCTGTTTTATCTCAAAGAAGGAATATAGGGACAAAAAAAAAAAGAGCACTAAGAGATGTGATCATCAGTGCTAGATAACAGTGCTAACAATTTGGCAGTTACTATTTCATTTAATTTTCAATGATCTCATGAGCTGTTATTAACCCTGTTTTACAGAAGAGGAAAGTGAGGTTTCAAAAGCTTCAGGCTTCTTCAGATTCTAGAGCCTCAGTTGTTACGCACTGCCTGCCTGCCTCCCAAATTAAGACTCATCCTTAAGACTTCTGTTTCTGATTCATACTCTTTCCAGTATAGTCATAAACTGTCAAAAGATATGGATGTAAAGTGAGAGTAAATCAATAACCCAAGCACCTTCTCTATGAGAGAAATCATGTGTGTGCATGTCAAAATATGTGCATGTGTAAGGTCAGAAATGAAAACACAGCACACTGTGTCTTAAACAGTTCATTTGTTTTAGAACTGTGAGGTTGAGATTCTTTGTATGTCCCATAGCCATGGCTTTTGCTCACGGTTTAGTGAAATCCTGTCATGAGTCAATCTCTATATCCAAGTCCTGGTGAGTTTTTCCTGATTGATTAGGATGGAGTATCTGTGCCTTGATCAGAACTGCATATTGTGAATAGTGTGACAGCCCCGTGTATCACCCTGGGACTCCGACATTGCAGTAGCTGGAGTCCCAGATTGGATTGCGCCTGAGCATTGACAATCCAGTATTGATGTTCGTGTGACACTGGGAGCTACTGTAACAATCTTTATTTTATCTGTGGCCTTTGCTCTCGGGCTTGGGTTGAGCCCCCACAGGGCTACCATGATAATCAACACCTCTAATTAGTACTTAGAAATGTCTGGCTCCCACGGCTGTCATTAGAAGACAAGCTTGGTGTGCAAAATACGAAGCTCTTACATTTCCCCAGCAAAATCTTCCTTCCAGGCCTATGTCAGGGATCGGGCTTTCAACACTCTGCCAGCAGGAGAACCCCCTCCCTGCCCCTCTCATTTAGGAAGAGCCAAATTCAGAGGATGAAGTCTACTTAGGCAATTGGGAGGCTGGAAATTAGACATCGTGTCTCATACCTGCTTCTTTTGCTCACAAAGGCAGGTCCCTGATTTGGGTCTCCACCAACTCTCCACTGCAGTGATTGGGATGATGATGTGTACAGTGATCAATGCAAAAGAAAGCCACAGGAGAATCCTTCCTTCTGTTCCACCCTCTCGTTTTCCTTTTACAAATGAGATGGTGGAGAAAGACCTAAGCAGTCTCATATCTCAGTATTCAACAGGCCCAGGGGACCACCACAAAAGATGTTTCCATTCTACTCACTTCTATTCTTCCTCCAGCAGGGAGAGGCAACAAGACAGCTATACTGAGGAGGTTTTATATGGGGAGGGAAGTGATCCATTGGCAAGGATACCATAGCATACTCAAGAAGGGGCTGGCAGTTTACTTTCCAGAAACCATCACCAAGTCAAGTTTAAGCTAATGCTGATAACAATTTATTGCCATTGTCATTGCTGCAGAACACTGAGGCAGAGCACTAGGACACCCAGCTGCAGTGGATATCTATGACTCCTTCCTCTAATTGCATTGGCCTCTTTGACCAGCCGATGTCATATCATATCCCCAAACAATTTTTAGAGAGCCATTCTTAGATGACTTTTTTTATTTTGAAGGGCAAGTCAAGTGTAGGAAATAGTAAAAAAGGGAATGAGGGATAGTGAGGCTGGCCTAGACTACCACTGAAAGGGCTCTGCTGCTCTTCATTCTTGTTTCCATCACCATCCCCTTTCCAGTTTTGCAGCCACGGTGGATGGCTTTCTCCAGAACCAGATCCAGGGCAAAGTTTTGTGACTGGAAGAGAGGCTGAAAAAGCCCATTGTAACCTTCCTAATATTGCCAGGGATAGATGTAGGAGACTTGCTTTCTGGTCTTCTCTAATCTGCTCACTGCCAAAGTGTTCTGGTCCTAATTTTGGTTTCATATGAAGAAAACAACAATATTTACTTCCTGAAGACTGGAGGCAATGGCCTCTGAAAGCTCCTTCCAGTTTAAGGATTTAGGAAAATAAGCTTTTGCATCATTTCTTTCTTTCTTTCTTTCTTTTTTTTTTTTTTTTTTTTTTTTTTGAGACAAAGTCTCAATCTGTCACCCAGGCTGAAGTGCAGTGATGTGATCTCTGCTCACTGCAACCTCTGCCTCCTGAGTGATTCTCCTGCCTCAGCCTCCCAAGTAGCTGGAATTACAGGCATGCACCATACCCAGCTAATTTTTGTATTTTTAGTAGAGACAGGGTTTCACCATGTTGGCCAGGCTGGTCTCGAACTTCTTACCTCTGTTGATCCACCCACCTTGGCCTCCCAGAGTGCTGGGATTACAGGTGTGAGCCAGCGTGCCCAGCCCATCTTTTCATTCTTTTAAAAACAAATTTGACATCATTACCCTCATATGCAGAATAAAGCTTCAGTCTGGTGTCTACTTCCTCTTCTGAATACACCTGTGCAGCCCTAAGCTCGTTATCAAGATTGAAAGTGACCAGGTGCTACTCACAAATAACCGGTTTGTTACTGTTCTACACACACACACTCTCTCTCTCTCTCTCTGCCTGTCTCTCTTTCTGTCTCTCTCTCTCTTTCTCTCTGTCTCTCTCTCTTTCTCTTTAATTGAGATCTATTACCCTGACAATATTTTAAGTCAAAGAATTGCTAATAGTAGTGTTTCAGTTCTCTTATGAAGGGAGTATGATTCCTATTTAAATTCAGTTCTCAAGCACCTAATATTTATTAGGAATGATTCCAGGCGTCTTTTTGTATATGCTATCTCTTAAAGCTAATTTAGCACTCAAAATAAAAACTTGAGGTTCTTATTCTTTGTATTTTACACCTTAGGAAACTGAATTATAGAGAGAGTATAATTCGTTCAACATCACACAGGCATGGATTTTGGATTGAAGTACCTTTCTATTTTTCTTCAAACTAAACCACATGAAGATAGTTTATTTTTATTTTCCCACAAGGCTTAATCAGGCGCCACTTTGCTAAGAGCAGAAGAAGCAGTCCAGCAAGTAAGTGTCTGCTCACTGTGGAGTAGCAGGTGTAGTGTGGGAAGACAGGGATGCAGCCTAGTCTTGAACTCACAGGTGGTGGAACTAGGAACAGGCACCCAATCACTTGAGCCTCAATATTCTCTATAAAATACGGATTAATATACCTTCCTTAAAACTGATGGTAGTTGGTAATGAAGTAAAGTACCTGACAAATAGTAGGTACTCAATACAAATGATTTCCCTTTGGGGCAAGGATAAGTTTGTACTTCTGATAATAACAGCTAGTATTTCTGAGACATGACAGTCATATTTTACAACACACTTTCAGATATTCTTTTTTTTTTTTTTGAGATGGATTCTAGCTCTGTTGTCCAGGCTGGAGTGCAGTGGTGCAATCTCGGCTCACTGCAACCCCTGCCTCCTGGGTTCAAGAGATTCTTCTGCCTCAGCCTCCGGAGTAGCTGGGACTACAGGCATACACCCCCATGCTCAGCTAATTTTTTTGTATTTTTAGTAGAGATGGGGTTTCACTATATTGGCCAGGCTGGTCTCAAACTTCTGACCTCAGGTGATCTGCCTGCCTCGGCCTCCCAAAGTGCTGGTATTATAGGCCTGAGCCACTGCGTCTGGCCCAGATATTCTTTACTCTGTCACCTCACCCTTCTGGACAAGTAAGTATCAGGGGTAGTCACAGACTAAGTATTTTCATATTGTCACGTATCAAGTAGTTTATTCTGAAAGAATAAAAAATAGAACTAGTGGATACGGCAGACTTGGAAATGGGGGGATGTGATGTCGTTTTCTTGACTGAGTACCTGGGAAAAGTAGGGGGTGGGAAATTAGCTTTCTGCTTTTTATATCCAATTGAGGCATTCATGTTAGTTTCCACACCTGCCTTGTCAATATGACCAGGATGAATCCTGTTTTGTCTGTTTACTTGATATTTACCCACGTCTGCGATCAACAAGAAAACACATCTCAGCATCTCACTTGGCAAGAGGAAGAATTGAGGCAGCACAGCAGCTGTCATATTTATTTCAGTGGCAAAGCAGGTCAGGAAAATTGATAAAATTAATCATACAAACTAACAAACATCAGGAGTGAGAACGTGAAGGAACAGATGAGTTCTTGCTTCAGTCCAGGCTGCACCTGCCCTTAGTTCTAATGGAATCTGTGCAATCAGCTGATGAAAGCAAGGAAGGAGGGAGTTGTGGCAATGGAAATAAAGGCCTGAAGAGAAATGGAAACATGAGCAATTATTGGGGCAGGTCTTAGTCTGTGGACCTGTGGTGTCTGCGAAACTCTATTAAGTTGTCTGAGGCTGTGCGAAATCCATCTTTAGGTGTCCCGTGAAGAGAATAAGTTCAGGACCTAACACTGGCTTGGATCTATGGCAAGTGATCCTAAGTTATTTGGGCAGCATTTCTTTCTTGTTATAAGAGGAAGCACGGCCGTTACTGCAGTAGTTTTTGACTCCAGAAATACTTTAGTGTCACTTGGAGAGCTTTTAAAAATACTGATACCCTCTGACTCAACCCCAGATGAATTGAATCAGGGCCCAGGCATTGATGATTTTTATAAACTCTCCAGGTGAATTCTAAAAGGAAGTCAGGGCTGAGAGTTCCTGGCCTATAGCAGTGGTTCACAAACATTGGCATTCATCAGCATCATTTGGAGGGCATGTTAAAATGGAGATTGCTGGGTCCCATGTCTGGTTTTTGATTCAGTAGCTCTGGTTTGGGCTCAAGAACTTTTATTTCTAATAAACTCCAGGGGATTATACTTTGAGAGCCACTGACTAGAAGAAATGGCCCGAGGTTCTTTTTCTGACCCTGTATTAGTCTGTTCTCACAATGCAAATAAAGACATACCCAAGATTGGGTAATTTATAAGAAAAAGGGGTTTAATGGACTCACAGTTGCATTTGGCTGGGGAAGCCTCACTATCACAGTGGAAGGCAAAAGGCATGTCTTACATGGCAGCAGGCAAGGGAGAGATGATAGCCAAGTGAAACTGCCTTATAAAACCATCAGATCTCCTGAGGCTTATTCACTACCAGGAGAACAGTATGGGGGAAACTGCCCCCATGATTCAATTATCTCCCACCTGGTCCCTCCCACAACACATGGGAAATTTAGGAACTATAATTCAAGTTGAGATGTGGGTGAGGACAGCCAAACCAACATTTATTAGCTGATTTACCTTAGCAAGTCATTTAGTTTCTTAAACTCGCAATTATAATAATTATCATCTTTGTTATCTCAAAGACTTTGGTAGATCAGCTGAGTTAATATGTTTGGTAATACTTTGTAAATTATAAAACCTAGGATAAAAATTAGGTTTTACTAATTTCTGTTCAAATTCTCATTATGCTTTGGGCTGTAGATCTAACTATGATTGTGACAACTTGAGACGAGAGCCATTCGTTCACCAAAAAGGTAATTAATAAGTACCATTATATACCCAGCCCTGGATTGAATGCTGGAGATAACAATGACCATGACAAATGTATCTCTTCCCTCATGAAGCTTGTTTTCTGGTGTAGGGCCAAATTCACCTCGTTTTGTATGGCCAGTGAACTAGCTGTGATTTTTACATTTTTATAATTGTTAAAAAAAAACTGGAAAATTATTTTTCGATGCACATAAACTACATGGCATTCAAATTTCAGTGTCCATAAGAATGGTCATTCATTTTTATATTTTTAACAGCTGCTTTCATATTATAATGGTCAAATAGAGCAGCTTCACAAAGAATGTATGGCCCACAAGGCCTAAAATATCTACTATCTGATCCTTTACAGAAAGTGTGTGAACTCCTAGTGACAGAGTTAATTTCCACTGTAGCAGAAGCTGGAGGGGAAGCAAAAAAATTCAGCATAGCATAACAGGAGTGGGATGTACTTCAGGCTTAGGTTCTTTTTTTTTTTTGAGACAGAGTCTCACTTTGTCTCCCAGGCTAGAGTTCATACAACCTCTGCCTTCTGGGTTCAAGCCATTTTTCTGCCTCAGCCTCCCAAGTAGCTGGGACTACAGGCATGGGCTACCATGCCTGGCTAACTTTTGTATTTTTAGTAGAAAGGGGATTTCACCATTTTGAACTCCTGACCTCAGGTGACCCACCCACCTCACCCTCTCAAAGTTCTGGGATTACAGGCATGACCCACCATGCCCGGCCAAAAATAGCTAACTCTTTTTGAGTAGTTACTATGTGCCAAGTGTTGTTCTAAGGACAGTACAATCTACAAAGCAATGCTATTAGATATTGTTATTATTATCCTCATTTTACTGATGACAAAAGTAAGTTACAGAGATGTTAATCACCTAATGTCATGCAGCTGGGAAAGTCAAACCTGGGATTTGAACACAGAGTGTGACTTCTCAATTGTTTTATTTATTTTTAACTCTTATTTTAGTTTCAGGGGCACATGTGCAAGTCTGTTATATAGATAAATTGAATGTCATGGGGGGCTTTGATGTACTGATTCTTTTATTAGCCAGGTAATAAGCCTAGTACTTGACAGGTACTTTGTCAATCCTCACCCTCCTCCCACCCTCCCCATCAAGTAGGCCTCAGTGTCTGTTGTTCCCTCATGTGTCCATGTGTACTCAGTGTTTAGCTCCCATTTACAAGTGAAAACACGTGGTATTTGGTTTTCTGTTCCTGTGTTAGTTTGCTTAGGATAATGGCCTCCAGCTCCATCCAGGTTGCTACAAAGGTCATGATACCATTCCTTTTTTATGGCTCTGTAGTATTTCATGGTGTATATATTCCAAATTTTCTTTATCCAGTCTACTGTTGATGGACATTTGAGTGGATTCCAAGTATTTGTTATTGTGAATAGTGCTGTGATAAATATATTTATGCAAGTGTCTTTATGGTAGAAGGATTTATATTCCTTTGGGTATTTACCGACTAATGAGATTGCTGGGTCAAATGGTACTTCTGTTTAAAGTTCTTTGAAAAATTGCCACATTGCTTTCCACGATGGCTAATTTACCTCCCATCAGGAGTATATAAACATTTTCTTTTCTCCTCAACCTCACCAGCATCTGTTATTTTTTGACTTTTTAGTAACAGCCATTCTGACTGGTATGAGATAGTATCTCACTGTGGTTTGGATTTGCATTTCTCTAGTGATTAGTGATGTTGAGCATTTTTTCATGTGCTTGTTGGCTGCATGTATGTCTTTTTTTGAAAAGTGTCTGTTCGTGTCCTTTGCCTACTTTTTAATGGGTTTGTTTGTTTTCTTGTAAATTTGTTGAAGTTCTTTATAGTTACAGAATATTAGACCTTTGTCAAATGCGTAGTTTGCAGATATTTTCTCCCATTCCGTAGATTGTCCTTTTACTCTGTTGATCATATCTTTTGCCATGCGGAAGCTCTCCAGTTTAGTTAGGTCCCGCTGGCCAATTTTTGTTTTTGTTGCAATTGCTTTTGGCATTTTCATCATGAGGTTATTGCTAGTTCCTATGTCCAGAATGGCATTTCCTGGGTTATCTTCCAGGGTTATTATAGTTTTCCATTCAAGTCTTTAATCCACCTTGAGTTGATTTTTGTTTATGGTATAAGGAAAGGGTACAACTTTAATCTTCCGCATATGGCTAATCAGTTATCCCAGGACTACTTATTGAATAGGGTGCCCTTTCCCATTGCTTGTTTTTGTCAACTTTGTCAAATATCAGATGGTAGTAGGTGTGTGGTTTTATTTCTGAGCTGACTACTCTGTTCCATCAATCTGTGTGTCTGTTTTCGTGCCAGTCCGATGTTGTTTTGGTTACTGTACACAGGTAGTACAGTTTGAAGCTGGGTAATGTGATGCCTCCAGTTTTGTTCTTTCCACTTAAGATGCCTTTCTCTGTCGTTTCGAAAGTGTAATAAGAGGAGAAACAAGCCAATGGGAAAGCTATTCCTCAAGTCTAAGCAAGAGGTAGTATAGACTGATCTGAAAAGTTGTAGAGGAGATGGGCAGAAATAGACAAGGCTGAGATACAAGAGGATCTGTGATTGTCTAGCTATGAGGAGAAAGAGAGAGAAGGACAAAGAGTGTAAAAGTTTCAGGTGGATAGGTGGTGTATTCATTGACAATGTCATGGCCAGAAACCTTGTCAGATGATATACTTTGATTTGGGCCAGTAACTGCAAATGCATGCAAATACATATTTGTCTCTTACTCCCCTTAGGACTGTAACAACCCTTTGAGAGCAGAGATAATGCCCCCTCCATCTATCTCCAGCCTGCAATGCAGTGTATGGCACATTATAGTTGTCCAATTAGAATTTTAACGAATTTTAGTATTTTATTCATGTTGCACAAATATAGACTGGTTAGGCTAAGCCAAACTAAATTTTGTCTAGCACACTGATATTTCAGTGTTTGAACCTTAGTATTAAGGTGGATTAATTTATTTTGGGATTTTTGTATGTTTGTTTGGTTTCGTCACGTCTAAAACTCTTACCTGACCAGTTCTTCACATTGTCTGTGTATTCTTCAAAGTACTTGTATCTCTTAAACTTAAACATAAAACGGTGACAAGAGCACTTAGAAATGTATGGACCTACAGATCCTTCAATTGCATCTCACGGATGAGGATCAGGTCCATTTGAAACAATTAAAGCAAGATCAGTTGAGACCATTGTGGATCCTCAGTGACCCTTCCATTCCCTCGATTCTGATGCCATGACCCCTCCCGACTCACTGGACCCCTTCACATTCTCCAAGATGTCACCCATAGGTTGCCAGGCAACGCTAACCAGACTGGTTTTTACCCTGCAGTTAGGCATCAGCTGCTGTCATCACATTTTAAGTTATTATTACTATTTAGCAAAACAATGGCTATGGCTTGTGTAGCTCTCAGTGGGGTACCCTCTCTGGAGAAAATGCTCATGTAGATTTCCTGGGAAACTAATTTATTTTCTTTTCTTAAAACATAACACAGTTAGGCCTGTATAGATAGAAAAGGTCTAGGATGGGGTGGAAGGGAGTGTGGTGCTGGACTGATGAAAAGACACAACACAGGCAGTCTTGAGCAGATAATCAGTATGTGCAAATTATACGTAGGAATGGAGCAGAAGACACATTTATTTTCTGACAGTTGCTAAGACTACCAGTGCTTTGTTAAGTTCCTGAGTATGAGCCTGAACTTGAATTAGAGAAACTGTGTACCCAGGAGCCAAGCTTTCAATATTGAGGATGGACTCAATAAGCAGGGTTTTCATTTCCTAGAGTTTCAGGGATTTTTTGTTTTTAATTCTTTACCAATGTCTGACTAACAAAACCACAGCACAATACCTTGATCATACTCTTTACTTGGTAAATATTTGTGGATTTGGGGTGTTAATATAACAAACTTTTTTCATTGTACTTAGAGCTTGAATTTATCAATCAGCAGTCAAACGTGTGTAAGCTGCTGCTGTTTGTCCTTCGATGTGCCAGAGACTCCAAGATACACAAAGAGGTAGAAGACCTGACTGTGTAATTAAGTGTACAGCTTATTTGAAACCATAAATAAAACAAGAGTTAGCACTGTGCCTACTATGGGTCAGGCACAATGATAAACACTTTTAGCCCGTCTCTGGTCTTGGTAGGTGTTGTTGCCTGTGTCACTCTGTCCAAGGTCACATAGCTGTTTATTGAGGGAATCAAACTCTATACCAGGTTGGCCTGGATCCAAAGCCCTCATATTTTTTCCTGTGTCTGTGGTACTAGCACACATGAATATACCTAAACACACACACACACACACACACACACACACACACACACACACACACGAATATGAATATGAATACACCTATATGTGTGTGTGTGTGTGTGTGTCTGTGTGTCTGTGTGTATGTTCATGTGTGCTAATGCCACAGGCACAGGAAATACATATATACTCACAAGTGTACACACACACACATATGCATATATATGTATATGCATCCATTCGGTTATTCATCTAATATCTGTAAGAGTTTAACATATACCTGCAAAGAGAGGGAGAGAAAGACATGGTGCACCTATTGGACAACACGAACTTCTTGCCTTAATGCAGCTCACATTCCAATGGGAAGGCAGACAAGTAAGTAACCAAGCAAATACGCACAAGGATGAGCAAGCGAGCATCTATAATTTCTGATGGTAAAATATGCTATGACAAAACTGAAGGAGGCTAAGAGGACAGGTCATTAAAATGACTTGCTCCAGTTTTCCTATTGTAAACCCAGGATTGCTGACTTCTAGTCCAGGATACTTTCTACTTTCTGATACCCTGGAACAAACAAAATCTCAAAGCATTCCCAATCATCAGCATGGGATTTAGACTCTTTAATTTGCTAATTGTGTTTTCTTTAATATCACAGTATGATACTCCATTTAGAATTAGGACAAATAACTTTGAGATAGAAAGTCAAACCAAAACCGTATCTTTGTGATGTATGTAACTCAACCATCTGCCTACTATTACAAGCCCAATTCTTTGCTAATATTGATAGCCGTGATAACAGCAGTAATAACACAACACACATTTTTGAGTGCACACTATATAATAGGTCCTGTGCTACTAGTGAAAACAACAAACAGAAAACCTTGCTTTCACCTAGTGTATTATGACTGAGAAGGGAAGCGGCACTAAAGGTCTTTTAAATTCTCTTATCTATGCCTTATCTCCCCCACCCTGCCAAATAATGCAAAATTGAAAGTAGAACAACATTGCTGCCAATGCAAAGAGTAATTCCAATATTAAAGAACAACAACCCAGGAAGACACAATCACTAACAAGCGGTAAAAAAAAAAGGCAGGCAAACCCTTGTATAAAATCTTGCTGACAAGTGCTATTAAATATTAATTCTGTAGACCGTGGAGACATCATTAAACAAACATATACACCCTGATGCTGAATGTGCACTGGTCCCAGCATTTGTTTTACACATGGTTGTTGGCTAGGTGTAGTCTTTTGTGTTGCTTTACCAAGCAGAAGACAATTTTCTCCCTACTTCCATTAATTGTAACCTTACACATCGCTGAAATTCTCATTGCCTTTTTGGTTATTTGTCTTGTCTTTGCCTTTCGTTTAATTGGAAAGACATTTTTTAGGGAGAATGAAGGGAGTTACCTGTTTTAAGACTGTCATGCATGGATAAAAACGTTTCATGTTTTAGATAGTGATCTAGATTTAAAGAACCAGTGCTACATGCGGGGCATTTAGAGAAAGTCGGGCACTGCGTGACCTTTGCCAGTTTAATACCACTTTCCAACTTCTCCTCAAGACTCTTCAATAAAGATCCTAAATTTTAGGGAAGAAAAGAAATTCTAACCCACAGAAACTAGCAAAGCTTATCTATTCAGTTTATTCCTAAAATAGGAATGTGATTTAAATACCATAGATGTGAAGGGACAACTGCACCACACTTGGAATCAGAGTCACGGAGCTACAAAGGGCCCTAGCATTTAGTACAGTGGTTCTCAAACTTTAGCGACATCAAAACATCCTTTTTAAGGTGCAGTTTGTCATCCCCCACTGCCAGAGTTTCTGACTCAGTAGGACTGGGTGGAGGCTTGAGAATCTGTATTTCTCGTAAGTTTCCAGGTGGTGCAGATGCTGCTGTTTAGGGACCAGTTTGAGAATCATCCATCCAGTCCAACCCTCACTTTGTACAGATCAGAAAACAGACTTGGAGAAGTTACTGCAATTTGCCTAAGGTTACCCTTTAGCTAACAGCTAATCCTCCACTGTAACATAAGTTTCTGGGCCCTACACCATGCTTTTTCCACTTCACTGTGGAGAATTTTAGAGATGTTACAGGAAGATCACTAACCATGCTATTCTGTCAGGTTTAGTCATTCTACTGAGGAATCTGAGAACCATTCAGTGAAAGAGTGGGAGGGGATCTAAGGGATCCCCCAGTCTTACTGCTCTCTTGCATGGTAATAACCAAGCTTTGGATGTGACATGTTCACGGCTGCCTCACTATGCAGCGACTGAGATGGAATCCAAATCCAGCTCTCCAGAATCCCAGAGTGGGCTTTCTCTGCCCTGCATCTCACTGGTTGAGGCAACCACGGTCAGCCTCTTGTGCAAGATGTTGGGACCAACTGCCAAAATGGTGACCATTATCGCCCACTTTCAAGGAAGCCATCAAGTACATCCATAGCCTGGATTTACATTTCAAAACCTAGGGAGTATAAAGGAGCTCTCCAGGCTGCCTCATGGCCTTCTTGGGCCTTTTGTCTTCATGGACCCCGTCCTTCATGGGAGGCTGAGGAGGGTGGATCACGAGGTCACGAGTTCAAGGCCAGCATGGCCAAGATGGTGAAACCCCGTCTCTACTCAAAATACAAAAATTAGCCAGGCGTGGTGGTGCACACCTGTAATCCCAGCTACTCGGGAGGCTGAGGCAGAGAATTGCTTGAACCCGGGAAGTCGAGGTTGCAGTGAGCCGAGATCGTGCCACTGCACTCCAGTCCAGGCGACACAGCGAGACTCCGTCTCCAAAAAAAAAAAAAAAAAAAAAGTAATAAACATGTTAGCCAGGCGTCATGGGTGGTGTGTGCCTGTAGTCCTAGCTACTCGGGAAACCGAGGCAGGAGAATTGCATGAGCCCGGGAGGCCGCGGCTGCAGCAAGCCGAGATTGCGCCGCCGCACCACAGCCTGGGCGACAGTGAGACTCCATCTCAAAAAATAAAATAAAATAAAAACAAAGTAATAAATACGACCTTTTATGACTGCGTTGGCAGAAAAACACACATAATCCAGGCTGGCTCCATTATTATACATCCACTATTATTTCTAATGATTTTAACATAAATTAAAACGGAAACATTTTCGTGGGCTCTTCCGGGTACCGAAGGCCCCAGGCGCGGTGCCACCGGTGCGTAATGGCTCAGTGGGCCCTGGGCTGTGGGCGATTCAGCTCCGGGATTTGCCCTGAGGACGAGGGCCTTTGGGTCCGATTCTGGGGGCAGCAGCCACCGCCAGGCCGCCCCACGCAGCTCTCAGGTGGAGCAGCCCGGGCGCCTGCGGAGGCTCCGGGGCGGCGGCGGCGCGCAGAGGAGCGGCCGGGCTCCGCGATCCCCGGGCGGCAGGGCGGCCCCAGTGCGGGTGGCAGGGACAGCGGCCCCGGCAACCTGCTTACGCCGCGGAGGCGCGGCCCGGGCTCCCCGGACGCGGGCACACAACAGAGGGGAACGCGGCGCAGGATTTTTTTTTTTTTTTTTTTTGCATACAATTATAGTGATGGCATCATTTTTTTTGAAATAGACTGTCCATAAATGTCACTGAAAATCCGAGTCTCCTTTTATTAAAACTGAAAAATGTGTATAAATGTAAATAACAAATGACTGATACAGGGATAAGAACACCACAGCGGCTGCTGGCGTCTCTCTTCTTTCTCTCTTTTTTTCTCTCCTCCTCATGTAATTTGCATTAATAAAGAGGCTGTTCCTTGTCGGAATGTGTTTCATCCGGTTTAAAATCCCAGGGCGATCCACTAGGAAGAGCTCTGGGAGAATCCAACTGTCAGAGCCGACAAGACAAATGAATCCCGGTGTCAGGAGCGTGTGGTTCAACGATGACAGATTGAGAAGAACTGTCCCCCTCTCGACAGGCGGGCTTCATTTTCAAATTAATAAATCTGAATAAAATATTTTTCCTTTCATTACGAGCGGAGCCTGTTTGACAGTTCCAGTGACAGGAGGGAGTAGCAGTGTTGATGAGAACAGTTTGCATGAATTCCACCTGGGCTTTTTCTGTTTTATTTTTACCTGCAATCTCTTCCCTGTTTGCCTCTCTCCTTACCCCCTCCCGCACCTCCCATATTTTCCTTTTCCCCTCCCTTCTATTCCATTCTATCTTCTGTTCCCCTCATATTCTTGTCTCATGATCTTTCCCTGCACTTCGTTCCCCTCTTCACCATTCTGGCTCTCTGAAATGTCACCCTCTTCTATTTTTTTTGCTATTCTTTTTATTCACCCACAGGCAATTGCCCTGATTAAAGGCCAGAGCATTATTTCACTTTTTAAAATGCCCACAACTAATTATTATGAAATGTTTTCTTTATTCCTGTGTTTGCTTAGTGCTGCTTATATTATGATAATAGCTCAAGTCTAGGCTAGAGGAAATAGGCGATTTCTCTAATTTATAATTTCACCTTAGGAAACAATCCTCATCATTTTCTCCTCATGCAAAAATAAAAGCAACCCTTCCAAACAAACAGACAAAAAAAAAAAAAAAAATCCCTTTGTTGTCGGTTTCCCTCCCAAAGCCAAAGGGATGAGATCGTATATACCTTAGGAATTGTATCTGCATTGGCAAATCTTAATGCATGGGGTGACAGGCTGTTCCTCTTAAATAATTTAGGAGCACTTTCTGGGAAACAATATGTGATCATTAGAGAAATACTATTGAGAAAAGTGACTTCTTGATAACAGAGGGTTTTTTGTTTTTGCATTTGGTAGAGAATCCAGTAACAGCAGGCAACTTTCAGTGTCCTGGTTCTGCTGCCTAAGATGCACAGAGTTGGAGAAAAATTAATCTGAGTGCAGCAGTGAATGACTCCCAAATCCCCCCCCCCCCCCCCTTAAATGCAGAACTCTCTGCTCTCCTCCCTCCTTACCCTGGAAGGAAGGAAGGAAGGAGACCTGCCAAAGCCACCACAAGAAAATAGTAGGCGCGCCAGGAGATCCTGAGGTTTTAGCTCGAGGGTCTGCTCTCTAACCCTGATTTGTTATTTTCTGCCCATCTGTTGTTCCTACTCCTTCCCATCCCTCCACAAAGTGATGGCTTTGCTGTGCAATTTTATAGGGCAGACATAGGTCCCAGGGTTGTACCTTTGATGTATACCATGGAACACCTGCTGCTGTAACTCCTAGCAGTCTCTGAGAACACAGGCCATAAAGGTACCAAGCTTGTGTTGTGGTAAATGTAGATAGACTCTTCAAGCAACAATGTGAGATTGTATAAGCTTAGAGGGGAAAGGCATGTATTATATATATGTGTATATATAGGTGTACTCATATAAAATATGTAAATATCATTTTGGATTGATATTTTGATTATTCAAGTAGTACAAATTAAAAGCAAAAAATTAGCAGGGCCTTCTAATAACCATGTTTAATCAAGTATGGCAAACTGCACTAGATAGAAAGACGGAGATTCATACTCAAATATCTCAGAGAGATGACTTCTAGCTCTAATTTTGTTGAAATCCTAGCTTAATTACTATGATAAATATAAGAGCCATCTATACTAAAAGGTCCAAAGCAAGTCATTACCTGGAGGATGGGAAGAAGTCTGATGGTCAGCATCAAGATTCTAGAAATTCTTACATAAGTTGTTATTGTTGCCTTATCATGCATTTCCTCATTTGCACTTTTCCCACATAGATCAAAAATATCGTTCTGCTAATACTGTTAGTGACTTCAAAACACAGTTTCCAGCCATGCACGGTGGCTTACACCTGTATTCCTAGCACTTTGAGAGGCCAAGGTGGGTGGATCACCTGAGGTCAGGAGTTTGAGACCAGCCTGGCTAACATGGCAAAACCCTGTGTCTACTCAAAATACAAAAATTAGCCTGGCATGGTGGTGGGCATTTATAATCCCAGCTACTCAGGAAGCTGAGGCAGGAGAATCTCTTGAACCCGGGGTGGGGTAGAGGTTGAAGTGAGCTGAGGCCTTGCCACTTCACTCCAGCCGGGGCAAAAGACTGAAACTCTGTCTCAAAAAACAAAACAAAAACCAAAAAAGTCAAAAACCCATAGTTTCACATCATCTAGATTTGAATGTTTAAATAGCTATTGTAAAGATATAGAAGTGAAAATATTCCAGTATTTTTACATATATTAATTCATTTGATTTTCACAATAACCTGGGTAGACAAGATGAGTATTGCGTCTTCATTTTAGAGTTTACAGGAGACTGAGTGTCAAAATTAAGTGACTTAAATAATTTGGCCCACAAATAAAAAAGGGGAATTGATTTTTTTTAACCTCACTCCGCATGCTCTTACCTTTTCACTAAATTATGCTGCAGTGTGTATATATAAAGAAGTCTTCATGTATATCACAAAATAGTAGAATTGATTACTATTAATACACCAAGGGTTGAAAATTGCTGCTCTCAAGTTCTGCCGATATCCACATTCCAGTTTGCTGATTGATTTGTATCTGTCTCTCAAAATCTTTTTTTTTTTTTTTTTTTCAAATTTTTTCATTCATTTTATTTCTGGAAAATATTTAGGTGGTTAAGAAATCATCATATGAAGACTGCCACTGCTCTCAGTCAAGTATTGTTATTGACTACTGTATAGAAAAAAAAGCCCACAACAGTGAAAATCCTTCATAGTATTGAAAGAGGATAAGATCATAATAGATACAGTGATTTACATTTTTATTCTTTTAAGATGTAGTTCACTTTTAAATTGTGTGAGGACAGGGAATTACACCCTATCATTGTGATTCAGTAGGCTGGTTACTTATTGAGCATTGGATTTTTTTAAGTCTCACTTGCTTCAGGCTTTATTAATAAAAATAGACAATAATTACCTTTATAGAAAGACTTCTAAGACTCTGGAATAGAATATCTTACATATATATCTTATCATTTTCAAACTATCACAAAACATTGCTACTTTTTCTTCATGAATCAGATAGAAAATGAATAAATGAACGAAAAACACAGACAAACAGAAGTCTTTATCTCTGTGGTAGTCCTGTAGGCAGGCATGATTATTCTTTGACTGCTAAGGACAATCTGAGAGATGAATGGCTTCGAATGGCCAAAGAACTAACATTAGACAAAGGCATATTCAAACGCAGGTATGGGGTTCTTTCTGGTATATCATAGATATGCTTTGAATCAAATTTCTAAAATGATAGAAAACCGTTTTATGCTGAGGTTGGGTCTTTCATGTTACTAGAGCAGACAAACGGCGTGGCTCACTATGTAGTGCTCTCAAGTAGCGATGGTATTTGGCACTAGCCCATGCTGGCTAATGCACAGGTAGTGAAAAGATAGAATGGGGTCACTTCATTCCAGGGGTCCCTTTTCCAGTTAAAATTCACTAAATGTAACTCAATTGTTTACTAAGCAGGTACAATGCCAGACTTAGCATCCCATTGTAACTCCATGAGCCCAAGGTCACTATGAATACCAAGGACACCAGAAGCATAAGTGTTCATGGCAAGCACAAGGCAGTCCAGCCTAGTGTATGATCTTCTTCTTCCCAGGCCTCTCGAGGGGTGCTGCAGAAAGTCAGAAGATGACCACTTCTTTTGCCCCCTTACATAAAGGAAACGCTACAGGAAGTTGGAAGTGAAGAGCAAGGTCATTCACGTAACAAACATTTTCTGAGCATTGTGCTAAGATACAAGTCTCAGTAAGACTCTTCGTGCCTGTCCTCATAGAGCTGATAGTCATGCAAAAACGTGAAAGTCTCTGTGAAGCTCTTTAACAGAGGCATGTTCACCATGCTCTGGCAGCAGAGGATGAAGCAACTAACTTCATATGGGGGAATTCATGGAATTTCTTTTTGATTGATATGGAGAAATAGGAGAATTTCATTGTAAAGCACATGCAACATATAGAGGTGCATAAAGGCCCGTATTAGCCTTATTTTTCCATTATCCTTTTGCATACATTCAGTTTCCCACTTGAATTGCTTTCATTTTTCTAGTAATAACAACCGCCATTAGTGTTATCACTATACCATCTATTAGGCATCTACCGAGTTCCAGGCACTGTGCTATGCCTTCTATACACTTCTCGTTTAATCCTGACCATAGCTTTGTAAAAGTAGGTTTATACTTTCTGTCATACAGATGAGTAAATTGAGGCTTAGAAACTAAGGACTTATCCTAGGCTAATACACAGTAGAGCTAAGATTCAAATAATACATTTCTTAACTTCAAAGTCTGAATCATTGCTTACAAGGCATAGTGTTACTTATCCCATATACACAATGTCTCAATGCCTTTATTCATTTGTCTAGAATTGCCTTTCTCTGTATTTCCACTTGTCAGATCTTGGGTTCAGTTCAAACGTTTATTTCACTGTGAAATCTTTCTTGACTTTGTATTGCCAGAGTGATGGCTCCACACCAAGGAGATCCCTGAACCTAGAAATCAAGGCAATCATTTTAGAATAACTGCAACACCATGACCTAAGAGCTCTCAGTCCTGCCTTCAGATAGACTGGGTCCCTTCCTCAAGAGATGTGAATCAACATTCTCCCTTAAACATCTCGAGGAATAGAACATCTACAGCTCCTCTGAATAGTCCATTTCTTTTGGTAAATCAACATTTCCCTCGCTTAATCTAATGCATTCCCTCTTGTTTGATATTCTGCAGTGTTAGAGGCTACCTGCTCATAGATAATGCACCATCTGAAAACCATCCCTAGCTGCAAAACAGCAACCAAGTAACCCTTCGCCTCCTCCTCTCTGACCAACCTTTTGCAATTCTTGTGACCTTTCCTCCAAAGTCTATTTTTCATCCCCTAAATCTTTTTGTCACTGCCTTTTCTCACCTTTAGCGTCAACAGCAAGGAGACCAGGTTCTGATACACAAAAATGCCACTAGCAGGTGGCAGGCAAATTGGCATGCTTAGCACAGCCCCATACACCCTCCGGGGATTAATAATAAATACTATTTGATGATGAAATCCGAGTGCATTTTCTTTTCAATGAGACAGTGTCAACTGTTTTCTTCTAAAATAGAAATGAGCAGAATACAAAATTGAACAGCCTTCATTTTTCCCCACTCAGGAGGCTGTTATTACTGATCTGGTTGGCATTCCTCCTGGCGCAGCCCAGATGGGAAGAATTTTAGCGGTGCCATTGTCCCTTCCCTTGATAACTAGCTATGATTTATGAAAAATTGGTGATGAGCACTTTGAATACTTTGTTTTCTTTATTTCTTGGTCTGACTGATGTATCTTGAATTTATTAAAGTAAATGATTTTAAACATAAACTAGACTCCAAGTAGAAAAATCAAAGTACAAAAATCATATACAGATATATATATATATATATATATATATATATATATATATGTGTGTG